>NW_004567109.1:28730487-28749251 GCF_000260355.1 Condylura cristata | reverse complement strand
AAAAAAAAAAAATATTGACTCGGCCCTCCCTGTTGGCGCAGCAGATTAAAAGCACAGCACTAAGAAGCTTAAGCCACTTCCGTGTAAGAAGCTTAAGCCACTTCCGTGTGAGTTCGATCCCCCCTGCCAGCCTGCCTAGGAGGAGATCCACATGGCAAGGCGACCTCTCCTAACCTGCCCACTGCTCCCCTCAGCAGGGTGCCTTGTCAATCTGCCTGTTCTGCTCCCTACTCTGTCTCTGGTGGGCCCTCTCACGCTCTGCCTCTCTGGCCTGTACCCCAGTTCTGTATGAATAAACAAATCTTTAAAAAATGAAACTACTGACTCATTGTATTGTGCAGCTGAAAATAGGCTGTTTTATGTCAATTACCTCTCAGTTTTTAAAAATCTATTTACTTTTTTTGACCTTAAATTACTTTTATTTTTAATGGTTCAAATCGATTTTTAATTATTTCCTTACATCTTTGCTAATTTTTGTACAGTCTATGATTCCCATGTGGTCTCTCTAGTTCTTTCACAATCATAGGCATCTGAGGTCCATCTCCTTTATTCCTTATGTGCTTCCCTCCTTTGTTTTGACCCTCCCCCCTCCTTCTCCCCTGCACATATAAATGGGAATGACATACTTCGGTCTTTGAGTCCTTGGCCCACAGAGTAAGAGAAATCATAGTGGAAAAAAACCAATGAAACTTGAAAATATCTCCCCATCTCCTGCCAAATTAATACATCAAAAACAGTATTGCACAGGGAGCAGAGGAGAAAAGGCAGAGATTATTACCACTCTAGGATCTTAGAGATGCACAGATAGTGGATCCTTTGTTTTGGCATTTAATTTTTTTTAATTTGGGGGGTTACATTTTTGCATAGTCCATTATTTAATGCACCAGCCTGGCCTCAATGAAAATCAACTACCTGAGTCCTGATTAATGATTAGAGACTACTGTAACATTCATTAAATGTCAATCATGCTGATTGACAATGACATCATGTTGACTGCAAGTGTCAACTGAGTATACTGAAGGACATGGTGAGATATATGTGCTCAAGAAAAACTCTACAAATATTCAGGAATCTGCTATTTCAATTAAGTTTTAGGAGTTAAGTAGCCAATAATTGCCCTGGAAATCAAAAGACAAATTGCTACATCTTGAATCTACAGAAATAGTAGCACAAGGTTTTGGTAGGATTCTTTGGATTCTTGAGGCAACTCATTCTTGAACATTGTTGTGGTTCCCATACTGAGCAATATGAAAGGCTGCCAGCTTTGAGTGGGAGAAATACTCTGTAACAGGTACAGGCTGTAGTATAAGAAGTCCCCATGCTGCAGAAGGTATAAATATTAGGAAAAGGTGCCACAGAGCTGGCGGCAAGCCTGGGGGTAGGGGGTGAGAGAATTGGGGGGAAATCACAATGTAGGCCCCTAGAGTTCTGCAAGAAAGTCATGCTAAAGAAAAACACTGTAATGTGCTACTAGGCTATGGTAACAGAATGTTTGACCATTGAGTACCATATGGCCAGAACTGCCCATTTATAAGCTGGGCTCAATAGGACTCTCAGAATCATAAAGCCAAGAATCCACTATGAAATGGAGATGTACTAAGTCAAACCCCAGCAGAGCCTCCCTGGTAGTGCAAGGGGTTAGGTCTTAAGCACTATAAAACTATCTGCAGCACTCATGCAGCACCTGCCGCATGAGTTCAATGCCCAGCCAGTGAAATAACCCACATGGCCCAGCAGACCTCTCCTGTCTCACTGGCTGCTCCCTTCAGCAGTGTATTTCAGTCAATTGGACTGTTCTGCTTCCCACTCTGTTTCTGATGAATCCTTTCAACACTCTCCACATCTGTGGCCTGTACCCCAGCTCTTGTATACATAAATAAATGTAAACAATAAACAAACAACCCAGCAGAACCAAAGCACACAAGAGGGTTACACAGGCAGGTAATCAAGACTTCCCTGACACCTACCACAATTGACTATATTAGCATCGTTCCCTCAGCTTTCACCTATAGCTATTTGAGGGGTCCTATATGATCAACTTAAGGAGAAGACAGAGTCAGATCCTAACTTAGAAATGTCAGCTCAGTAAGTGAATGTATGATGGGGGGTAGGGGGGAGATCAAGCAGCTTCATTACAGACATACTTAGAAGCAACCTTTAAGATTCAAGTGATACATCTGGTCATGAACCTTATGTAGAGAGAAAAAATATACAGATGCAACAGCAAATGGATTAACTGATCAGGAGTGTTCAAGTAAAAATACGTGTAATGAAGGCAAGAAGGTATGGGTAGAGACAAATTCATGAATATATAGGAATAAGCACAAAGCCTGAAAATCTTTTTCACACATTTAAGCCCACCAAAAAAATTCCAATGCAGAAGAAACTCTGAAAACCAAGTAGACAAAATGACTCAGACAGTTAATATTAGCCACCCCAGGAGTGGCATGACAAGGACATGAATGGAGAAGCCATGCAGAAATAAAATGGAAGCAAAAAGGCATGGACTCCCAGTCACTGGGGCTCAATAAGACTGTCATCTCTGAATATTCAATCTAAGAGCAAAGAAATCAACACTGCACCCCCAACACAACAATATCAGTAAAATATTGACCAAAGCTACTAGGTAGCAAGTTGACAACACTGGTCCCTTGCAGTTCAGAAAGGCCAGTGATTGATCCTCACAGGAGTAGATACTTATTTCCACAGAGCCCTGTCAAAGCAAACAAGGGCTTATAGATCCACAGACATGGAATTTCAAATAACATAACATCTAACCAAGAGGACTACTTCATAGTAAAGGAATTATGGCAGCAGGTCCATAACTATGAGAGCCAATGCTCTTATCACATATCACCATACAAAGGCAGTCAACCTACAGTATATCGGAATGATCTGAACACACAGCTGATACACCAGTTCAGAGTATGAGGAGAGGATTCACCAGAGACAGAGTGGGAAGCAGACCAGGCAGAATGACTGAAATACACTGCTTAGGGAACAGCGGGTGATTCAGGAAAGGTCTGCCATGCCATGTGGGTCACCTTCCTGGCCAGGGATCTAACTCTAGGTGCAGTGGCTGCCAATAGCTTCACAGTGCTGTACTTTAACCCCCCTGTGCCACTAAAGAGGGCCCTTAAAGTCCTATTTTTTACTCCCATTTTACAGAAGTCAATTAACTTGCCCAATGTAGTACAATAAAAGCAGTAGAAAACATGTGAATATTGAACAAAGCCTATAACTTTAACAACTATGCTAGGGAAGACAAAAATATCTTACCATCTTTAGATTTTAAGATAACAGTATTTAGTTTGTGTAATTTTAGAGAGCAAAACAAAGGATAAACATTAGAGAAAAACAGTTTTGGCTAACTATAACAGATTTTTAAAAAATAACTAACAATAACCAATAACAGAATGAGACCCTTCAGGGTGGAATCAAGACCTGAGTTCAAAAAGTCAGGGGTACTGTGAAGGTGAGGTTTTGTTACAGAGCAACCCCAATGTGAATTGGGTTGTCCTCACCAGTGGGCTTAAAGAGACTTACAATAAGATTCAACTGCAGGCACTCAAAAAGTTTAATAATGGATTTATTTACAAGAGAAAGGGAAATGAACTAGAGAAAAAAGAGAGAAGTTAGTTAATGCAGCCTACCAGTTCTGCTGATCTGAAACCCCAATAGCACACTGAGGGCTGGCAAAAAGCCAAGAGACAAACCAAGAGGCCAAGAAAAACCCAAAGATTCACATGTCTGGTTTTATATCAAACCTGGCTGCTTAACTCCACCCTCAAGTCCCAGTCCTCCCTTTGGTGATGATAGATGACAAGATTTGTAGTTCCAGTGTCCAGAGTGGGGATGGAATCCCCACAAAACCTGTATTTGTACAGGAGTTCATTCAGGACATTCTTTCCCCCTTAACAGTTTTACAAAACTATTACATGGGGGTGGGGGGAAGGATTCCAGAGTCAGTAAGTCTGGCTAATATGCTGCTGAAAAAAGTTAAACACCTTTTTTCCTTTCACTTCTCAGTTGTTGTTGTTGTTTTAAAGATTTATTTATTTATACATACAGAACTGGGATACAGGCCAGAGGTGCAGGGTGGTGAGAGGCTTCACCAGAGACAGAGTGGGGAGCAGAACAGGCAGATTGATGAAGTACACTGCTGAGGGGAGCAGCGGGCGGGTCAGGAGAGGTCTGCCACGCCATGTAGTCACCTCCAGGGCAGGGGGGGATCAAACTCGTGCTGCAGTGGCTTAAGCTTCTTAGTGCTGTGCTTTAACCCGCTGCACCACCAGGGAGGGCCCACTTCTCAGTTTTTATAGATATGAATTTGCAGATCTTTGTGTGAGGAAAATATAAACAAAATCTACTCACTTGACAAAAGAACTTCATCTTGGCCTGGGATTTCTTTCCAAAGTCAAGATTCATTGATCCAAAGACTCCAGAAGCTAACAAGGTTGACAATTTTTAGCTGGTTAATGATTTCCAGCTGGTCAAAATATCGCCTGTCTATATGTCAATGTTAGCATCTCTCAGACTTCAAGGATAGGAACACTATATAAAAGTTTTGTCACTAAAATGTATTTCCTCCCTTTTAAATGCAAACCATGACTTCCTTTGCTTCCTAAACTGCTCTCTGAAGATATAAAACAATGGGTCCACATTTTAATTACTGAATTCTTATTTTGTAAGCGATGAACGCTTTAATTATTTCAGTGTGCTACTGACAGCCTGGCTGTTTTATATAACACAGTTCTAAATGCATTTTTCTCAATCACATGATAGCAAGGGCAGAAATAAAGGGCAAAAGATAGAGAGGGAAAAAGACTCAGACACAAGCTTCATAGAACTAATTTCTGTGGTCTTAGTCTATATTATATTCAGTAATTTATTTTATTATATGGAAAGCTTTTATGTAAAATTATAACCCCATAAACTTGGTTCTAACTTCTTCAGCAAGCAGACAGAGCCCACGAACTCCCATTCTGTTATTTCACTGAAAATATTTAACCGACCTTTCCTGGTGGCACAAGCGGTTGCAGGAAGCAACAGCCACTATAGCACAAGTTTGATCTCCACCTAGGGAGCTGACCCACATGGTGCAGCAGACCTCTCCTGTTACACCCACTACTCCCCTCAGCAGTGTATTTCAGGGGATCTGCCTGTTCTACTTCCCACTGTTTCTGGTGATTCCTCTCATTCTCCTGCACCTCTAGCCTATACCCCAGATCTTATATGTATAAATAAATCTTTTTAAAAAAGAAGTATTTAGTAACCATACCCTTGGAGTTTTCTATATGCCATAACCTTTCATTCAGTACTTCTTTAGAAGCATTAACTAGGATATTAAATGTGGAAAGAGCTTTAACATCTAGTCACTGCCCTTTTTCAGATCAGAGAAATGAGATCCACAGATCTATCATATTTTCCTAATAGCAGAGCAGACATGTATCTACTTCAAAAATAACTGAAAAAGATATGAAATGCCCAGAATACACACACACTCACATTTTCCAAAGGCAATACCCATCAAAGTCAGTCAACTAAATCTGTGCATTCCAAATATGCACACTTCTTTAAAGATTTATTTTATTTATTTATGCATACAAGAACTGGGGTGTAGGCCAGTAGTGGGGGGTGGTGAGGAAATTCACCAGTGACAGAGTGAGGAGCAGAACAGGCAGATCTGCTGAAATACACTGATGAAAGGCGCAGTGGGCAAGACAGGAATGTTCTCAAACTCATGCTTCATAGGCTGGTGACAGCCTGACTGTGAGACTTAACCCTGTGCCATACTTCTTAAAGCACCATGGACAATCTTAAAATTAAATAAATACAGATCACATAGGGTGGTTCACATGATGACAAAGACTGTGAACTTTGTTATCAGAACTGTATATTTTGAATCATGAATTTGGACGTAGAAAAGTTAGCTATACAAATAAGTAATGCAAAGTAAAAGAAATCAAGGAAAACACCACAGACCTGTCACAGACCTGTAATCATGAAAGAACTAAAGAGTGGAACATGCAGAAATAGCTATGAGGAATGATCAGGCTGGAAACAGATCATAAAGAGTTGTGCCAGATTAAAGAAACTCAAAGTTGTTTTTTAGGCATTTAGCAGAACTTTGAAGAGTCACTTTATAAAAATCTCAAAAATAATTTACTGCAGCTGCTAAAAAAAAAAAAAAAAAAAAGCCTACAGACAGTTATCAAACCACCAGAGTCACAAAAATTTGGTGTAGATTATGTTTTGAAGTTTTAAGATTTCTCTCAAATTAGCAGTGTTTTACTTCAATTACTTTCAGGGGCTGTGTTTCTCTTATTCAGTTGAAAATGAAAAATAGACAAAAATTTACATAAACCCTAACAGAATGTTTTCACAAAATTTTGATAGTGCTTGCTCTTTGTTTAATAAAGAGAATTTTGAGTTGGGTTCTGTTGTGTTTTGCAATAATATAACATATGCCATTATACTTTCTTCATTTTAATAAAATGAATTCTGGCAGATAGATTACCAAAACTTAACCATGAGAACCTAGAAAAGAACCATAATACAAATAGTAGTGCACACCATTTTATTAATCCTGGTAAAAGGCTCCACAATGGCTGCTTTTACTAGTTTTACATAGAAATTATGGCAACTAAAAGATTGTGCAGTAGAAACCTTTCAGCTCACTCAGTTCAAAGTCAGAATGAAACAATTTAAAAATGATCTCGATCAAGTAGGAGAATATGGTGACTGAACCACTGGATGTAGAATGAAAGTCCAAAACTTTTTACTCGAACATCAGTTCCCTGCAGTATTTCCTAACCAGTTTGAAAAAACTTTAAAATACCACCAAGTCATTTTTTGCTTACTTTGAACTATGTCCTACAAAAAAAAAAAAGGAAAAAACCCTCAGAGAAAAGTTTTTATGCCTTAAATAGAAACAAGCAATTCTTGTATATTAAATATAAGAATAAAGAAAAATGACTAATCTGTATTCATATAGTATATCATGGAGAGGCAATCATAATCCGTTAAATCTGTCACACTTGAGGGCTTAGAAAGGCTGATAGCTAAATATACATATGGACTACAACTTCTTAAAAATATTTTAGCGGGCCCTTCCTGGTGGTGCAACAGGTAGCACAGCACTGCAAAGCTGGCCACAGCTGGCCTCGGTGCAATTTCCATACATGCCCCAGAGGTGACCACATGGCACAGCAGACCTTTCCTTCTCACCCGCTACTCCCCTCAGCAGTGTACTTTGTCAGTCGGCCTATTCTGCTCCCCACTGTCTCTGGTGAATCCTCTCACAACTCCTGTACCTCTGGCCTGTACCCTAGTTCCATATGCATAAAAAAAAAATCTTAAAAAATATATATTTTAGCAGTTCAAGAAAATCCAAACCTAAGGTTTACAACTGTCTTTTGTTAAGAAATATTCTTAGAAGACAGCCATTTGCAGTTAAATTCCCCACACCACTATACCTATCATCACTGAATGTGGTTAACCAGTTTCATCGAGTTCACTATTTACTAAACAGGAAACTAGAAAGTTCACAGCTTTTATCCTTAAGCCAAAAAGACTCTCATCACACCCACACACATTGTCATAAAAGCACCCTGTGCTAACCCAGTACACCAATGGAGCATTAAAAAGACTTATCATCAAAGAATCTGCCCATTTATCTGCAAGTAAAAGCTGCAACAATTTAAACTTCAAATAGAGCCTTACCTTACCACTTCACACCCACTAGGATGGCTGTAATTAAAAAGACAGATAATAACAAGTGTTGGTGAGGCTACCCTCATACACTGCTTATGGGAATATAAAATGATGCAACTGCTTTTTAAAACAATGTAGTAGTTCCTCAAGAGGTTTAAACAAAGAGTTACCATTTGATCCAGGCAATTCTACTCCTAGGTATATACCCAAAAAGGAAAGCATTTGTATAGGCAATGTTCAAAAGCAACATTATTCAAAATAGCCCAAAAGTGGAAATAACCCAAACTGATGAATAAAATGTGGTACATTCATACTGTGGAATATTATTTGGCTGTAAAAAGAAATGAAGTACTGATACATGCTACAACATGAAAGAACCCTGAAAGCATCAGGCTATGTAAAAAGAAAACAATCATGTTCATTCCATTTATATGAGATATTCAGACTAGAACCCAAATCCATAGGGCAGTATGTACCTTAATAATTGCTTAGAGCTAAGAAGAAAGTGAGGTAATAAGGAAAGACTTCATTTATAGGTTTCATTTTGGAGTGATAAAAATGTTTAAAATTAGATAGGGTAACGTCCCCATAACTCTGAATATACTGACACCCACTGAATTGTATACTTTAAATGTACAATGTGGATTTTATTTCAATAAAGCTGTTTGGCGGGGGGGAGGGGGGGGGGTTGTTTTGTTTTTTAAAAAGACCCTTACTAGAACTCTCCTGCACTACTGGTGGGAATGCAAACTAGTATAATCACTATGGAAAACTGTTTGGAGGTTCCTCCAACTGTTAAACATGAAGCTTCATTATGACCCTGCAATCCCACTCCTAAATTTATCTTCCTAAATGACACAAAAACACTGATTCAATGACACCTACACCCCATGTTTATTGCAGCTTTATTTACAATTGGAAAGACATGGAAACAACCCAAATGCCCAAAAGTAGATGACAGGATTAAAAAGATGTGGTACATATACACAATGGAATATTACTGGCAACCAAAAAAAATAAATACATGCCTTTTGCAGCAACATGGATGAAGCTGGAAAAGATCATGCTTAGTGAAATAAGCCAGAAAGAAAAGGAAAAATACTGATGATTTCACTCATTGCAGGAGTATAAAGGACCAGGGAAGAAAATAATAATAATAATAATGAACAACTATATACCAGAGACAATTTACAGGGGTGCGATGGGGAATGGGATCAAAAACAGTGGGGGGAGGGAAGTGCATTGGACTATGGTGATGGCACATGGGTGATTTGGTGATGGGAAGCCCACGGGGATTACAACTGAGATGGAAAAGGCACAAAATGATGTAAAATTAACTATTATGTTATTTTTAAAATAATAGTAAAAAATAAAAAGAAAGTAAACCAAAAAAGACCCTTACTAATACTCTAAACTTAAATGAAATATATGTACTTGTCACATTTTCCAGTCTCTCTACAGTTAATATATCATGCTAATAGAAGCCAGATTTAAACAGCCAAACTTAGCTACCTATGCCATACCACGCCTGGTATCCAGTATATACAAACTTTCTCCAATTTATGGAAAATTCTAGGTTCACTTTAGCATCTTCAATCTTCTTAAGAGGATTTCCCTCAAAAAGCAATAAATTTTCACTTAATTTTACAATTCCATTAAGTTGATAATTACTTTTTTTCAATCAAGGTCTTGGATTTACTATCAATATTTCCGTATTTTTTAATATGCAACAGAACTGACATCACAGATATTAAGTCACATACTCTTAAGGATGTGTCATTATAAACAATCATAAAAAAAGATTAAAAAATCATTACAGAATTTTTTAAAAAAGGTTTATTTATGCATAGAGAACTGGGGTCCAGGCCAGAGCTACAGGGGTGAGAGGATTCACCAGAGACAGAGTGGGGAGCAGAACAGGCAAAAGTACTGAAATATACTGCTGAGGGGAGCAGCAGGCAGGTAAGGAGAGGGCTGCCATGCCATGTGGGTCATCTACCTGGCTGGGGATGGAACTCAGGGTAACAGTTTGATAGCCCTGAGACTTAACTCCTTGTGCCACCAGAGAGGACCCCCACTATAGAATTTTCAACTAAAGAAACCATTTAGTAAAAGCCTAGAGCCCCCCCTTTTTTTTTAAGTTTAAATAAACAAATGTAAGGTCTAAAAAAGAAAAACGTTTTTCAGAAAAAAAGTTAAGATTTTAAATATAGTTCTATAATATAAAATATTCCAAGTACTGTCAACATTAATGTCTTCTTTTCCCTTGCACAATATGAATTTAATGACTTGTTCTTGATTTCAATGTACAGATTTCCTCCTCTTTACCTTATTTTATTAAAGGCTCTCAAAAAGCATTCCATACATATAAAACATACTGTTCTAATCTTTCAAGTAGCTGAATTCTGTAAATGAGCTAATTCTGACAATTATGTCAGAGCAAATTGTCAGTATTTTAACCATGTAGTTAGCAGAATGCTTTATAGTTTATGATAATAAATTTTATTTATTTTGTTATTCCATACTCTGTACATCATGTAATTTTCAACCATAAAATACCACACTCAAACATAAGAATTTAAGTTAAAATCCAAGTAATTATCATTCAAATAAGGTTAGTGCCTTGCAAATAGTCTGTGTCCAGCACATTAACAGGTACCAAATAAAAGTTTACTTAATGAAATGAACAGTGGTAGCTTAGCAACAGCAGAAGCAATGGGATCTTCTCCACTCATTTCTATCTTTCTAAAGAAGTTGATATAAAATTATCATAATGTAACATACAGTTATCTCCTTAAAGAATGAAAAAAGGAATTAGGAACTGGAAGAGAAATAATAGTCACAGAAAAAAAATTTATATTTTTAAAGGGCAAGCTACTGGATTAATCATAGAAGCCTTAAAGGGAGATCTAACATGTTCCACTCAATTAACAACACTTGTCTGACCCTGCCTTGTAACAGTTAATTAAACATGCCCTGCTTCCACAATTAGCTAGTTGCTACCAGAGGCCTTGGTCATTTTGTGTTTCCCAGAACACCAAAGACGGGAAACTTAATATTAATAACTAAAAATGTGTAAAGGTCTTTCACAGATTACAAATTTTTCTCAGCTGCATCTACCCTAAAAACTTTGCAAGGTAAATAAATAACTATCTGCATCTTACAGAAAATAACAGTAAGATCCAAGGAGAACACAAACTGAGTAACCTTACTAACTCCACAACTACCACATTGAATCAGCTGACCCTCTTTTCTAAGATTATAACACCATTATCTGTGACATGAGAAATAACTGTGTTGCCACTTAGGATGGATAGTTTTGCTACAAAACAGGTATTTTTCATTCAACTTAGCAAACTTACCATATATATCAGTGATTTTCAAATTCTAGTAGGGATAAGAATTCAGGTAGCTTGATAAAAATGAAGATCCTCAAGCTGTCGCCATCATCCCCAGAAATTCTAATTCAAGGGGGCAGGAATCTAGCGATTTTAAATAAGCAGTTCCAGCTGATAATCATATTGATAGCCTTTAGATATACACTGAGAACTGAGCTAGACTTTTTGAAACCTAAGTTAATGCACCAAAAGTCTTTTCAATCAAGCCAACTTTTCAGTCACAGATAGTTAAGCAAAATCTCACAAAATATAGGGATACTACCTCTAACAGAATAGGTTTCCAAAAACATTTATTACACCAAATCTCCCTAGGCCTCAGAAGTATTTCTCCCTTGCTGAAAAGGTAAGTCAAGCTCTTTTAGGTAGTTACCACATTATTCTGTTCTAACTGATTAATCTAATTGATTACACTTAGTAATGTACTTTTAGTAATCATTGCATTACTATGACTGCAATGTAGTTCAATAAAACGTCTGTATAGGTTTCATACAAATGTATAAGGATGTTAAATGGTACAACAGAACAGTTAACTTTACACTTAATATACAAAAATAATAATTTTTAAATCACCAACAGAACAAGTCACTTTAAACTTTAAACTGACTTTTCCACAGTTACTAAATCTTTACATGCCAGTAACTTCTGTACTTTCCCAATTATTAACAATAAGCATATTCGGGTTTTTTTTTTTTTTTTGATGATTAGAAAGCTTTAGAAATACATATTCTACATCCCTCACACACAGGAAAACCAAAACCTGTGACTACACTTATCAACAACCATAACTACTCAAATACCTAACTTATAAAGGTATCAAAGTGTAATCACTAACTTTTACATAAATACCAAAACAAATTTAACTTCTAAAATTTACAATAGGTCTTATTTCCACCAGGTATCTGTTATTAGGATAGTTGGCACGACTTTTTAAAATCCTCCTGTCATCCAGTCTCTGGATCTATTGAGGGAGGGACATATTTTCAGGTGGGAACTAAGCATTAAAATATTTACTGGGGGGGGGGGGGAGGGAAGCGTTACAGATCTGTGCTGGGGGAAGGGAGAGAATCTTTTAGTAATTGTATTTATCTAGTAAACTTAACATCGCAGATATGGAACGGGCTTTCTTCAGAGCAGACCACGCTTGGAGACAAAAATCTAATAGGAAGACAGGGACGAGTTACCCGCAGGGGAAGAAAATTCAGCTAATAAGACGCAAAAGGTTGTTCTCAACCCAGTCTGATAGGCGAGGAGTGCGAGGGGTTCTCAGGGCCCCTCACTTTTCTGCACTCTTAATTCTCAACCAGTCCTCCCGCCCCTCCCCCCGGGACTCTGCGGGACTCTCTTTGGGGCGCGGAAAAGCCGAGGCTGTTTGCAAACAGCGTCCTTCGCCTCCCAGCCGAATATACGCGCAAGGCCGGTGTTACGAGGCTGCGCTGGGCCCCGACCCGGGGCCACCTCAAGGGTGCCAGTGTCCCCACTCGCCCCCAGCTCCACACACCGGGCCGCACCGGAACCGAGGCCGGGCCAAGGGCTTCTCAACGGCGCGGGGCCTAGTCGCGTCCCACGCGCCTCCAGCCTCCCCGGGGACGCGGGGGGCGAGAGCTGAGGCCCCCCAGCCCTGGGTGGGGGAGGCGGCCAAGCGCAGGACGCCCGGTCAGCCCGGCCCAGGAGCTGCCGCCAGGGCCCTCCCGGGTGGCCGAAGGCCGGCGAGCCCGGGACCCAGCCGCGCCACACTCACCTCGAGCTGCGGCTGCCGCCGCCTCAGCATGACCAGGGGGGTCGTCCCTGAGCCGACAGCCTCCTCCGGAGGGCACCAGCGCTGCCGCGAAGCCTCCCACTCCTGAAGAGGCTGTGGTCGCCGCTGCTGCTGAGGCCCAGCGCCCGCCGAGCCGCATCGGGCTCCCGGGCCGGGGCAGCCACGCGGATCCCGGAGGAGCGCCGCGGAGCCGGGCGGGGGGCGCGAGGCTGCGGCGGGACGACCGAGGTGCTGCAGGAGGGGATCCTCCGCGAAGCCTCCAGCGTCTCCGTGGCCGCTCCTGCCGCCGGCGCCGCTGAGCCACAGCGCCCCCTGGACCCCACGCCGGCTACGGCGAGGGGACTGCGGCGGCCGCCCGGGCACGAGCGGCAGGGAACGGGCGGGAGCGCGGCCTGGGGATGGCCTCCCCGCGCTCCCGGCGCTCCCGCCGCCCCCGGCCCGCCCCTGAGGACGCCCCTCCGGCGCCGGAAGCCCCTCGGTCAGAGCCAACCCTGGCGGGTTCTCTCGCACACGCGGTTCTCGGACCCCGCGCACCTTTGCACCTTTTCCTTCTCACCACAAAGTACGTAAATGTTCCTTTCACTCAGACCCTCACCTGAGAGCAGGAGTGTGAAGGAATGTCTTTTTTCATCTCTCGTGTTTCTCGAGGGGTCCCTTCTTGTCCCTTCAGTGCGCCTGGGTGAAAGAAGAGTGACCCAGAACAAACCCGTTTGCACACGAACACGCATACAAACGCACTTCTCTTGCAAAAACAGATGGAGGGGATTGTCTTTGACCTTAAGTTTTTATGGATGTACTGCGCTGATCACTATAAAAATTGCCAACAGATACCAAACCTTTAACCCCTAAGGCTCCCCCAAAATAGAGAAAAATGATAATGCCAAACAAGAAGAGAGACTGGTTAACGAGTTGTCCTGAAATGCATAAACAACTTCAAGGTAAGAAAAGAACCATCCATTTTTTTTTCTGACCAACCCCACGTCTACTCGCCTACCTTTCATCTCCCTGCCCCTGCTAAATCCCAGGTAAGGCTCAGAAGAAAGGAACTAACTAGTTATATAGTGGATACTGTGGAATCATTCGGTTTACAAGATAACCCCACATTTGATCCCAGGCATATTCTAGAATGCATACATCAGAACCAAAAACAAAAGAAACAAGAAGACTACCAGAAAAGAAACAGGGAAAGAAAGCAATTTTTACAAATCCTCTGGTCCCCAAATTTTCCAGACATTCTCTTATTATAGAGTGGTACAGAATGAGCAGTGATGTTGGTGACAGACAGATCCCGATATTACCAATTCCAGTTCTGTTTATGACTCTGGGCTAGTTATATAATATTTCTGAAACTCGTTTTTCTAAAGCCTAACTTGCTGATTGTTGTAAAAATTGTACATAATTTATGTAAAGGACTGACCCATAGAAGGTACTCAATGTTAGCTCTGATTATTGGTTCCAAAACAACCTCCGTTCTTCCTGAGTCAAGATTGTTCTCTTCAATGATTCCTTCTCTCTTGCTCTCTCGCTCCGTGTATGTATGTATAATGTGTTCCTGTCAACAAGCAGTGTATCATTCTTCAGTATTCCTGATCTGGGTAAAATTTCCCTAATGGATTTATGTAATGATCATTCACTAAAAAAATTAGAGCCTGATACACTGAATCCTATGACTTACTATTACATATTAGCATAGAAACAGTGTATTTTTCTGTCTAACACAAATTATAAGGCAGTCTGACCTTAACTTAGGTTATGTCCTAATAATAAATCTTAATGAGAAAATTATATAAGGTCTCTGGAAACTTTCAAATAATAATTGAGTAGCCACCTTAGAGAAAATGAGCCTAACAGCTCTCTTCCAATCAATGAAAGCTGTTTTATACAGTCTTTTTCCTTAAAAAAAAAAAAAAAAAGGATTTATTTATTTACACATACAAGAGGTGGAGTACAGGCCAGAGGTGGGGGGTGGGGGTTTGAGGGATAATGTGAAAGGATTCACCAGAGACAGAGTGGAAAGCAAAACAGGCAGATCTACTAAAATACACTGCTGAGGGGAGCAGTGGTTGAGACCTGAGGTCTGCAGCTTCATGTGAGTCAGCTCCCTGGCTATGCTGCAGATTGCTTCACAGTCCTGAAACTTAACCTCTTGCGCCACCAGTTCCTATATAATCTTGAGTGTGCCTTTACTGCCTACTCTGAGTCACATTACAAAAAATCACTATCCCCTTTTTATAAAAAGTGATGATTCATGAGCACATAACTCTATGAATTAAGTACTATACTACCACCATTTAACATGTGCACTATATCCAACCTCAGGAAAAGCTGGAAGTAGATCTCTGAGATTCCTTCAGTGTCCCAACTGATTCCCTAACAGTTCTTTCTGCAACATTCAAAAAGTGGTGTTAGGGTAAGTTAGTGTTGCTAAAAATTTTCAATCTAGAGAAATGGGTACTTTTAGTAAAATTGGTTTGGCAACTTAACATTAGCTCAGTGCTTTCCAAGCCTAGTTCACAAGCAGGAAATTTGCATTTATTTATGAATAGTCATGATACACAGGGTGTAGCTACTACATGAAGATGATTCATTTGTTCCCAGGACAAGTTTCCTCTTGCTTCACACTTTCTCCCCATCTATTCAGACTATTTTGTTGAAAGACATTACCTTTATCATCACTACCATCTCCCTGATCATCTAATCCTTTCATCTTCTACAATTTTACTTCTTCATTTTGACTGTTCCAACCGTTTGCTCTTTCCTTGTGAAATCTCTCTCACCTGTTTTCCTCTTCTCTGTTGCAAATTTCTTTTTCACTAGTATACCCTGACCTGCAGTCAATTGATTTGGTTACCCTATTCTCAATTTCTCATTGACTTCCAGTACTATCCAAGACTCTAAAATATCTCCTTAGTTCCAACCTGATAAACCCCCTCCATCTTTCACATTCATACATTAACACTGTAAAAGCGACTGTTACTTTTTTTAAGATTTATTTATGCTTCAAGAGCTGGGGTGCAGGGCAGAGGTATGGGGGTGAGAGGATTCACTAGAGACATTATGGGGAGCAGAACAGGCAGATCTACTGAAATAGAGGAGGAGAGCTGTGGATGAGATAGGAGAGGTCTGTTGTACCGTGTGGGTCACCTCCCTGGCCAGGGATGGAACTTGTGCTGTAGTGGTTGTAAACAGCATCATAGTGCTATGAAGAAACCCCTTGAGTCATCTGGGAGACCCTGAGACTGGTTCTATTTAGTAACGACTATGAATATATCCTGTAGAAAACCAGTACTGTGGTGGGCCTCCTTGGTGGCAGAGGTTAACTTTCCGCACTATCAAGCTATCAACAGCCACTTGGCATGAGTTCAATCCCTGGCCAGGGAACTGAACCTCATGGCACTGTAAACCTCTCCTGTCTCAACTGCTGCTCCTCTCAGCAATGTATTTCAGTTCTGCTTCCTACTCTGTCTCTGGTGAATCCTCTTATCCCCCACATCTCTGGCCTAGACCCCAGTTCTTATATGGATAAATAAGTATTAACAAAGCTTTAAAAAAAAAAGTATTCTGAGAATGATTTTCTCCAAGTTTAAGCTGTAGCACCCAAACAAAATTTTCTTTGCTTTTTAAAATTTGTTCTTTGTTTCACTTATCTTCCATCAAACCTCCTATGCCAGTGCCTTAAACTTGACCACATGCGGAGATGTAAAAATGTAACCTCAAAGTTATATAGACATATAAATGACCATAAATCTAATTTTAAAATAGTAAAATTTATTCAAAGTCAGTGTTTGATTCATCTCTATGTCCCCACAAATAATCAACACAGGGTATCACTCAGGAAATGTTAAACTGAACTGAAACTCATCACACTCTGCATCCCATCTACTCAGTGACTTTTTAGGCCCTTCCTCTTATCTTTCAGGGCATACCAAAGATGACTGCTTTGCATCACAGAACTGTCCTAGGCCTGCTATTGCCAGCTATGGTCTCTCTCATGCCCTCGGCATTCTCTAACCACTTCCAGGATCCAAAGACAGAATTCAATCTGTTACCAAAAATGTGAACCCCAGAATAGGCCAGAAATCAGGTGAGTAACACAAACTTAAGAAGAAATTGGGAGCATTTGAAAGTTTGTCGGGTCAATTGTGTTACTTAAAAAAGAATAAAGCAGGGGCCTCCCTGGTGACATAGGGTTTAAATCTCAGTACTATGAGGTCTCCAGAGGTGGGTCTCCAGCCAGGGAACTAACCTATTGGCACAGAAGACTACTCCTGTCTCCCCTGCTGCTCCCCTCAGCAGTATGTTTCAATCTGCCTATTCTTCTCCTCACTTTGTCCTCACTCTGTCTCTCAGGGGTATAGGTCACTCATACCTCAGTTCTTCTATGCATAGATAAACAAGTCTTTAAAAAAATTATAACTTAAAAAGAATAAAGCAATTTTAGGAATTAAGCATAAAAATTGTCAATTATGTGGGCAAAAATATATGCAGAAAGAATTCTATCTTGTATATTTGTGGCATAATTAAGTGAAGAACCCTTAAATAAGTGTATTACAGTATCTCCATACAAAGACAAATTTTGCATTCATTATCAATTGTGGGTGTTTAAAGATTTATTTATTTATGCATACAGAACTGGGGTATAGGCCAGAGATGCAGAGGATGAGAGGATTCACCAGAGACAGAGTGGGGAGCAGAACAGGCATATTGACAAAGTATACTGCTGAGAAGAGCAGCAGGCAAGACAGGAGAGGTCTGCCAAGCCATGTGGGTCACCTCCCTGGCCAGGAATTGATCTCATGCTATGATGGCAGTGATAGCTTCATAGTGCTGTGCTTTAACCCAATGTGCCACCAGGGAGAGCCCTATGGGTTCTTTTTTTTTCCTAAGATTTATTTATGCATACAGAACTGGGGTGCAGGCCAGAGATGCTGGGATGGGTTGGGGTGGGGTGAGAGGATTTACCAGAGACAGAGTGGGGAACAGAACAGGTGAATATACTGAAATACACTGCTGAGGGGAGCAGTGAGTCAGGAGAGGACTGCCATGCCATATGGGTCACCTCCCTGTCCAGGGACTGAAATCATGCTGTAGTGGCTGTGAATCATGTCATAGTACTGCACTCTTAACACACTGTGCCACCAGGGAGGTCCCAACAATTGTGTTTTTAATAAAATTTAAATGACATTGAAAACTTGTATGATTCAATATCAAATTAGGTAAAACAGTGTTAAGTAAAAAAAGATTATTGTAAGATATCCATTATAGTCCAATATACTTGTAAAATCATATAATATTTAAAAAGAAGTAGTGCAAAATGCTATATGTTATAAAACAATGAGCCCCTCCAGATGTCCCTCAGCTCACTGAAATCACAATGTAACTGCAGTGCAAACCCTAGAGGGGCTAGTCTTTTTATTTTGAAATACTTTAGGAGCATCCATAGTGGCCTAGCAGTTAAGAGTTAAGTCTCAGCACTACCACCTCAATGGCCCACTGAGACCACCTGAGTTTGACCCTCCGCCAGGGAGCTAATCCACATATGGCACTGCAGACCTTGTTTTGACTGCTCCCCTCAGCAGTGTATTTCAGTAGATATACCTGTTCTGCTCCCTACTCTGTCTCTAGTGAATCCTCTCACCCCCCTCCACATCTCTGGCCCACACCCCAGTTCTTCTGTGCATAAATAAAAATCTTACAATAAAGGAAGTCTTCTTAAAAAAAAATGCCTTCACGTTTTAGGAGAAGTTGCAAAAATACTTCCCATATACCTTTCATCCATATCAAACTGCATTTGCTACATCATTTGCTCTCTTTCTTGTCTGTATGCATTAATGCTTTCTTTATTATATTTCTTTACAGGGATGAATTTAGGCTATTGTAATTATTTTTTTTTT
>NW_004567109.1:28687753-28729657 GCF_000260355.1 Condylura cristata | reverse complement strand
TTTTTAAAGATTTATGTTTATTTACCTATACATGCAAGAACTGGAGCCAAAGGTGCAGACAGTGAAAAGGTTCACCAGAAATAGGTTGGGGAGAGAACAAGCAGATCTACTGAAATATACTGACAAGGGGAGCAGCGAGCGAGACAAGAGGTCTGCTGCGCCATGTGAGTGAGTTCCCTGACTGCACTAGGGAATATTTTTTAGAGGAAGCCATATCTAAATGGAGACCTGAAGAATGGCTAGTATTTAGCTAAGTGAATTGGGTGAAGGGACAAGAGGGAAGTAAAAAGGGAAAGAATATGTTCCAGACAGCAGAAATAAAACATGTCTTAATCTAGAAGCAAAAGAAAACATGATGTGTTTGAAGAATTGACAGAACAGTTTTGTCCAAAGAGGACAAAACGTTAGGGAGCTATGACAATCAAAGCAAGCCAAGTTAGGAAAGACCTTATATTTACATCAAGGACTTTAGAGTTTGTATTCTGGGCAGTGAGAAGCCATTAGAGCTTTTAAGCTAATCAATGGCTCTAACAGGTTTGATTTAGAAAAGATGGCTCTAACAGCTAATAGTAGAGAACAGACTGGAGGACACAAATTTGGAGACGGTAAAGCCAGTTTTAAGTGTCTGTTATAATAACACAGCTGAATGTATTGGTGACTTGAACTAGGGTAGAATAAGGAAAAGAGGTTTTAGGTGGTTAAAATCCTCAATCTGTGACTAGATTGGCATATGTAAAAGAGGGAGCAGGCAAAGGTGACACTTGGGTTTCTGCTTGGGCAGTCTGGTGGACTGTGTTAGCAGGAAGGGGGAGGGGAGCAGGTTTGTGAGGAATAAACAATGAGTGCTGTTTTAGTACACTGGCGGATTTGAAACCTTACATTCAGATAGGTAGAGTTACTTGTCCAAGGTAACTAAGAGGCAGAGAGGAGATTCCAGCCCAGGTCACATTACAAATTCTCTTGTTAGTCAGCATCATATCTCCTCCCTGAATGAGAATGTGAAACAACTACCAGGAAGGGGAAAACTACTGAAAGCATTTGTAATGTGAATGAAGTGCCTTCATGTAAGTTAAATTTGACTGAATAACATGAGAGTATTTCCACAAGGATATCGATCATTAATGCTTTATCCATGATTACCTCACACTGCCACTGTCTGATCCCAGAAGGAAAGTTTTAGGAAACACTTGATGGGGGGAGTGGGAATATTTGTAGTGTTTTTTATAAGAATTACATGAGGGGCACTCCCTGGTGGCACAGCGGGTTAAAGCACAGCATTAAGAAGCTAAAGCTACTTCAGCATGAGTTCGATCCCTGCCCTGGAGGTGACCCACATGGTGCCACAGACCTCTCCTGACCCGCCCGCTGCTCCCCTCAGCAATGTACTTTGTTGATCTGCCTGTTCTGCTCCCCACTCTGTCTCTGGTAAAGTCTTTCACAGCCCCTGCACCTCTGGCCTGTGCCCCAGTTCTGTATGCATAAATAAATAAAAAAGAATTACATGAGTCAGGACCCTCCCTGGTGTCTCAAAGGGTTAAGTGCAGGACTATTAAGCTGGCCACATTGGTATGGCAGGACTCTCATGTCTCACCCACTGCTCCCCTCAGCGGTGTATTTGTCAGTCTGTTTGTTCTGTTCCCTACTCTGTCTCTGGAAAAGCCTCTCACCCCCTATATGCCAGTTCTTGTATGCATAAATAAAAAAATCTTAAAAAAAAAAATACATGAGTCAGCATGGCTTGTGTAGTACAATAGAAAGACCCTATTAGACACTGGATACCTGGGTTCTAATTGTGTAAAAATGAACTGGACTCAAGAGGAAAGTTGTCTGGGATCTGAATCTCTGGACCTCACCTCTGGTGTTCAGCTTGGTCAGGTTGATTTTAGCTCACAAGCCCATTCCATACAACTGGCCATGCACAGAGATAACACAGTGAGGTGGAAAGAACCTGTGCTTTGGAACTGGCAAATCCGACTTTAGTTCAAAGCTTTTCCAATTTCAGGCTGTTTCACTGAAGGAAGTCACTTATTCTCATTTGTATCATATGTGCTTGTAAGGGCTATCAGGAAAATGTCAGGTCTATGGCAGACATATGTTGAAATTATCTTCCTTTGCCTTTTCTCATTTTTTTAAACTTCGGTTCCGTCTCTTTTTACAGCTCTAAAAAAGTTAATAGCTTCTTAGTACACTTTATTTCAGGTTATACATATTATCTCAAACTCTAAAAAGCAAAAAAGATTTTGGAACACAGAGTAGACCTGCCAAGTCGTCAGCGTCCATTATAGCTTGATGACTCTCAATGTTTATTTAAATTGGGTGTTATACCCTAGTAGTGCATGTGAATGATGTGATTTGTGTGTTCTCATGTAAGTGTGAATTTCCCTCAGTTCTACACACATTGAGCCCTAACTCTGATCCAAACTCTATAGGAATATAGTTAGAAGAAAATAGTGGTTTGGTTTGGTTGTTAATGTATTTATATGTATGTGTACATGTGTTTTGGTTGAGGAAAGTGGATTCAGAGAATAATAATAATGTATTAGCTGAAAGTAGTGAGGTCTGGAGCCAGCTCATATTGACTCATGAGAACCAGTTGCAAATATTAAGAAACTTTGGGAGCAAATTGTTGCATACAGCCATTTTTAAAAGTTGTTATATAAATGTGCAATTAAATAAATTATATTAAAAACATCAGGGACCCTCCCTGGTAGCTCAACATGTTAAAGAACAGCACTAAGAAGCTAGCCACCACCACTTCAGCAAGAGCTTGATCCCTAGCTGGAGGGGTGATCCACTTGGTGCAGCAGACCTCTCCTGTCACTGCACCCCTCAGCAGTGTACTTTGTCAATCTGCCTGCTCTGCAACCCACTCTGTTTCTGGTGAATTCTCTTACCACCCCTGCACCTCTGGCCTGTACCCCAGTTCTGTATGCATAAAAATCTTTAAATAAATTAAAAAAAAAGTAAAAACAAGCAACCCTGCTTTCCACAATTCTGAAATGAACAGATTTTAGTTATCACTATTTGGTTAAATAACATAAGTCCCCAGCATTACAACTCAAGTTTTATTTATCACAGTATGTTAACTGAGTAATTACACAAAGCACAGATTTTGCTGCTACTGCTATAGTCCACAAATTACTAGGTAAATAAATAATAGTTGTATATCATGGTCAGTGATCAGTCATATCACTTCTTTCAAAGTCTGTCAGTGACTGCTCACTATACACCTGTTTTCAATTCTTTTTTTAAGATTTATTTATGCATACAAGAACTGGGGTATAGGCCAGATGTCTGGGGGAAAAGGGAAGAGGTAGCGGATTCACCAGAGTAGATAGCACAATTAAGCAGATTCATTGAAATATACTGTTGAGGGGAGCAGTGGGTGAGACAAGAGAGATCTGCTGTGCCATGTGGGCCACCTCCCTGGCTGCGGATGAAACTCACTCCACAGTGGTTGGCAATAGCTTGATAGTGCTGTCTTTAACCCCTGTGCCTCCATGGAAGGCCCAAAAGTAAAAATATCCTTAAAAGCTTTAGAGAAATCTTTATTTCCTCTCTATTCCATCTAGGCATAAATTTGTTTTTAAGGACTTATTTATGTATGCATACAATACTGGGGTACAGGGGCAATGAGAAGATTCACCAGAGACAGAGCTGGGAGCAGAACAGGCAGATGCACAAAGTACACTGCTGAGGGGAGCAGCAGCAGACAGGAGAGGTCTGCTGTGCCATATGTGGGTCAGCTTCTTGGTGGTTCAAACTCAGGTGGTAGGGTTGATAGTGGTGAGACCCCCTAGGCCACCAGGGAGGCCCCTTATTTCTTATTTTATTTATTTATGCAAACAAGAGCTGGAGTACAGGCCAGGAGTGTTGGAGAGGATTCACCTGAGTAGGGAGAACAGGTAGACTGATGAAGTACACTGTTGAGGCATGCAGCAGGTTGAGACAGGAGAGGTCTGCTGTGCCATGTGAGTAAGCCCCTGCACCCTGGTAGGAGGTGGTACTAGTACTGCAGTGTCTGTGGATAGCTTCATAATGCTGAGACTTAACCCTTGACCCACCAGGGAGGATCCTCCCCTTTCTTTTAAAATGTCATTTCAAAAACTTTGAAATCTGCAGAATGGTGCAAGAATAGTTAATTATCTATTCTTCACCTAATTTATCTATTATCATGCTTCCATTTATGTCTTCCTAGTGACATGGTGATTATCATTTGACAAACTATTTAACAGCATGGCTTTCTTCCACTAAATGTCAGCATTTATCTCCTGACAGCAAGGACTTTTTTTAAAAAAAAATTATTTATTTATACATTCAAGAATTGGGGTACAGGCCAGAGATGCAGGGGGTGAGAGTATTCACCAGACAGAGTGGGGAGCAGAACCAGCAGATTGACTAAAACACGCCTACTTAGGCAGCAGCAGGCAGGTTAGGAGAAGTCTGCCACGCCATGTGGGTCACCTCCCTGGCCAGGTATTGAACTCTGGCTGCTGTTGCTGCAGACAGCTTCACAGTGCTGTGCTTTAACCTGTTGTGCCGCAAGGGAAGGCCCAACAAGGACATTTTAAAATATATCATAATATAATGATCAATTTCAGAAGTTTAACATTCATTATTTTTGTATAGTATAGTTCTATCTGTTATGTAGTCTCTATATATGTAATCTATATGCAGTATATCTGCATACATAGTCTATATACTGGTCTATTTGCATAAGCAGTCTACATGCAAATGGTCCCACTAATGTCTCTTAGGCAGAGAAACACCAAACAAATATTTTCGTATTTCTGCAGTAAGACTTTTATGTGGAAAAAAATCCGTTGAGCTGGGTTAAAGTATGACTACACAGTAATCCTAAAGATAGAGGCTTCCAGAGAGATAAAAAGTCCTTTCTCTCCTGATCCATGTTTACTCAGGTAAACTTCAGGTAAGGTAAAGCACAGATCATTATTACCTCTCTCTGGATAGAATTTGTTTACATTCCAGAGCAAAGATCTCTTGTCATCTCTGGAGGAAAGGTTAGGCAACTATTAAAAGTCTTCCTAAATAAGATCTGAAGTTTCTCTCGTGTGGTACAAATTCCACTGTATGTGCAGGTGATACCATACCCTGTTTGTCACTCCATGATTAATTAGGGTATTGAAAACTAGTGGGCCTCCCTGGTAGTGCAGGGGTTAAAGACACAGTGCTATCAAGCTATACTCAGCTACTGAGGCATAAAATTATGTTCCATCCCAGGCCAGGGAGCTGACCCACATGGCAGCACAGACCTCTCCTATCTGGCCCACTGCTCCCCTCAGCAGTGCCTTTCATTCAATTTGCCTGTTCTGCATCCTGCTTGGTCTCTGGTGAGTCATCTCACCATCCGGCATCTCTGGCCTGCACTCTAGCTCTTGTATACATAAACAAACAAAATCTTTAAAAAAAAAATTGTCATCAACAAAAGCAAGTATTGACCAGAGCTTCTCTGGGTTAGGAAATGTGATCAGAAGAGAAAGAAGATGATGTGTAAACACATAAAAATGTTTTATGGGATTGGTTAAAAAAAAAATCAATGCAAAGATAAAAATCACCTCCTGAGAATTTTCAGAAATGAGATACAAAGAACTGTCAAGGTACAATTTAGAAACATCTTACTTGACTCATGATAAATTTCAAACTTACTTAGGTGACCTAACAAAGGGCATGTAATTAATGCCAGAGTCTGGACTGGGATCATCAGTCACCTGACTTCCAAATGAGTTACTTTTTTTTTTTCATTTGCTCTTCTGTTTCTTATAGGTCCCTAACCATTTGAAGTCCCCATCACCCCTATTCACTTTCTCTACCCCAAGACAAACTCTTGGGAACAGTCAGAGGAACAGCATTCCAACTATTACAGACCTTTTAGAGCTACTAATCTAACAATGGATAAAATATTATTTCAAATAATGACTAAGGTGAAATTAATTTGGGAGTGAGGAGGAAACATAGTGAAAGACAAATTCTGTAGACAACAATCAGAGAAGCACAGGAGGAAATATTATCCTCTTTTGCACTGTTATTTTATTTTGTAATTAATTCCATATATTTAAAACATAACAGGAAAAATGAACAAATGTATAAAATAAATTGAGGTGTTTGGATGAAAAAATACAAGAGCTGCGCCTCCTTGTGTACAGATTTCTTGATATGTTGCTGGTCTTGTACTTTAGATATCAAGGATATCTAGTTTGAAAAAAATTTCATATGAAGTAAGGTTAAGAAGTTAGTTTGATGATAGGTCAGAAAATAATATATTTTCTAAATGTTATCCTTAAATACTGGTTATTACAAATGCTGAGATAGTAAAATGCAAGCTTTTATCATCAGAGAGCTCAAGAGGGAAACTTTAATGAATGAATGAAACTTACCTCCAAGTCCTCTGAAAGGAGGTTAAAAAATACATCTGTGTTTTCAGCAGTGACAACCCAACCCCCACCCAAAGCATTACTCTAAGCATGCAGGAGAAATGCTATAAGCAGTTACAAGAGTAAGATCCGACCCAGAGGTAGGTTCAAGGCCAAGAGTAGGAGGATGACGGAAAAAAATCCTCCTGGGGACAGTACCATTTCATAGAATGCTCATTTGTACTGGGGTATGAATCTATGACCTATGTTTTTTTTCTCATTCGAAAGGATATCTCCAATTTTAAACTTACTGAAAAAGGCATTTTTGCATCTGGCTATTATGAATAGCTAAGACACAGATTAAAGCTGCCATAAAGTTATTTAGCAAGCACATGCTAGCTATTCCAGTAAAATCTGCCAAACTGTAAAACCAAGGGGGAAATAAAAAGTTGAAGATGGAACCATTATTCAAGATGAGGGAATTAAGTCTTACAAAAAAGAGATTAGTACTCACTCAACTCTACATGGAGAACACTCTACTCAAACTACATGGAAGATGACAAGCAGTGTTACTCAAGGCTGACCAGGCTACTTGGGAGCCCAAAAGGAGCGGGATTCTTCTGGGTCTGAGTCAGTAGTGAATCTAAGGCAGCCGCACCAAAGACACAGTCCCCATTATGCCAGCATGAAACTGATGGCAAGTGTCTCCACATCTTAAACCCAGAGAAATGTACGAAAAATATGTTAACCATTGTTAAAACCAAACCACCAAGGGTAAAAATCTCCTCAGATTTTAAATCTAAAATGCTCACTTTTCACGAATTCTGTGCATTATTAGAAAAAAATAAAAAGTAACAAATGTAAAGATTTATTTTATTTCTACTGGGGGAAGGAGGATAAATAGAACTGTTTTCCAATTTGCTCTTCACTGTATACACACATACTCACACGCATACATACACATACACACACCAAAAATACCCCAACGAAACAGAAAAACAAGAATCAAAAATCAAAATACCCTCAAACTGCACCAATACTTCGTATTCTGACCAAAAGAACAGATCCTGGGAGGAAGTGCAAAATGCAAAATCAAATGACCGAAAAATGCTGAACAAACAGCATTAATAATATACAAAATATTTATATTACTGAACTAGTAACAGTTGATGTTCTCTGTGTCTGTAAAACTTTGGAACCACATAGCTGATTTGTTAAATCTAGTCCATGTCAGCTTCCAAAATCCAGTTTAGTTAGCTTCATTCTTTGATGCTTCATCAAAATTTTCTACAAGATCTAAAAAAGAAAAAAGGAAAAATAAGTTAAAATACAAAAAGGGAAAAGATAAATAAAAAAAAAACATGAACTGCTTCACAAATTTGTGTCATTCATGCATGCTAATCTTTGTATCACTCCAATTTTAGCATGTGTACTGCCAAAGCAAGCAAAATAAATTAAATTCTTAACTTACAACTGCAATTAAAAAAAAGTTGTTGCTATTAAATTAGCCTCAAAAGATGAAGGACAAGAGGCAGAAATAAACTGCTTAAATAGTAACCATAGGGAAATGTTAAGCTTTCTGTCTATGCAAACCACAAAGGTGAACACCACCTCATATCAATCATAATTCACACAGAAATATAACAATTATCTAAACTTATGATCACAGTGATTCTAATTTAATAAAGGTAGGCAAAACTTTGTGTGATAATTCCTTTATTTTTTTTTAAATTTTATTATTTATGCATACAGAACTGGGGTACAGGCCAGAGGTGCAGAAGCCATGAGAGAATTCACCAGAGACAGAGTAGGGAGCAGAACAGGCAGATCAATAAGGTACACTGCTGAGGAAAGCAGCAAGCAGGTCAGGAGAGGCCTGCCACATCATGTGGGTCACTTTCAGGGCCAGGGATCAGACTCACACTGAAGCGGCCACAGCCAGCCTCACGGTGCTATACTCCAACAAGTTGTACCAGCAGGGAGGGCCCTGTGTGATAACTTCTGATTCTAAGTTCTAATGAAAGAACTTCATTCTTTTTCACTAAATTGTATGCCAGTGCTTTGAATCAACTCAAATCCACAAGTTCTTAACAACCAAAAACTAAAAATCATTATGTAATAAGTGAAATCAAGTGGGCAAGATGCCAAAAATATTACAACTAAAGAAATGTCACTTACCTGGAACATCATCATCTTCCTCATCAATGTCTTCTGGTTTTGGAGCTTTGCTATCCAATACTATAAAAGGTTGATTTTAAAAAGAGTCATTGAGACCAAAGATCTTTACAAAATACCAATGTTAAATCATTTTTCTTGGCTAAATGTTATATAGTTCAGAAAAGGCTAAATAATGTCCACTGTAATACCGTATCTTTTACTTGATACTATAATCAATTAAATTAACTTAGATAGATAGAGCTGGCAATGTCAGTGAGCAGTGAAGGTAATATTAATATGCAAGATGGAAAAATTCAGATGAATTTCAATAAAGACACTTAGATAACCACTAGTGGCTATATTTTCCCAAAAAAACTAATATTCAAAATGTTTTCCATCTCTTTTGGTGTAAAAAAGAATATAACTATCCACTATGAATACTGAAATAAGTTCTTTGATTTTTAGAGTGACAAGACACATTTGAAACCAGGACAATCTTGTAAATTCAGAAGTTATGGTTGTTGTATCTATAGTATGACTAGCAAAGTGTGTGTGTGTGTGTGTGTGTGTGTGTGTATTTTACAACCAGCATATTAAGCAATAATACAGTTCTGTGGTAACACTTATCTTGCTGTTGTCATTAGTCAAAAGTGAATATCAAATTGTTTATAAAATGTGGCCTATAGACCCTGACACTTTCCTTTAGGTAAAGATATTCCATTTTCAATGGGGTTACATCCTGATTATATAGCTAAAACATTTGTAAGTTGAAAATATTTTAAGTCAAAAATGTATCTGATAGACCTAACATAATGAAAATCATAGCTTTGTTTAAACTACTTTAAACATGTTCAAAAAGTTACATTATACTTGATTGGGCAAAATCATCTAGCACAGAATCTATTTTATAATAAAGCATTGAATACCTCAGGCAATTTATTGGATACTGTACTGAAAGTTAAAAAGTCTAGATTATCAGTTGTCTAACCTGAAGGATCATGTGGCTAACTGAGAGCTACAGCTTTCTGGTGCTGCCCAGCATCACTACAGAATATCATACCACATATTGTTAGCCCAGGAAAAGATGAAAATTTAAAAATTTCCACTGAATATGCATTACTTTCATACCAACATTAAATGAAACAATCACTTTAAGCCATATCACAGCAAATTGAGGGCGATTTGTAATTAACTCTTACTGCTCTGTACAGCTGACCCTTGAATAACTCGGGAGTTAGGAGCACAAACTCCCTTTCTAGTCAAAAATCTGTGTATAACTTTTGACTCCTCCAAAACTTGATTATCAATAGCTTGCTGTTGACCAGAGCCTTACTAATAACATAAACATATTTTGTTTACTATATGCATAATACACTATGTAGTCAAAATAAAGTTAAAGAAAATACTACGGAAAATATATAGTGCTATACTATATTTACTAATAATACACATTTACATAATGTGTTTACAAGAAAATCTAAGTATTTAAATGGGACTCATACAATTCAAACCTACATTAAGGATCAGTTTACTACCAAAACACAGCCAAATATCCTCTATTCCACACTGTATAATTATTAAAGGAACAAACTCAAAAATTTATGAAGCATGTAAGTAACATCATGAAAAGTTTCAAATGGAACACATTTTAAATAATTAGGTTCTTTAATTAATGTCAGGAGGAAAGAGGTACTAAATTGAAATACCTACCTTGCCGAGGAAACTGTTCAGCTAACTTCCTAAGACTTGTTAAGCTGTCAGCACCAAGCTGACTTAATATTCCAGGAAGCATTTCTGTAATTGGTTTGGCTTCTGCATGACCGGTAATTGCAAAAGTATTAGCAGAAAGGGAAGCTTGGACTTTGGGATTGTTGAAATGAATAACTGTCCCATCATCTTTAATCATGTTCACCTATGATCACAGAAGAAAAGTGTACTTCATATATTTGGTACTAATATAGTATCTTTCTTAAAGGAAAAAAAAAAAAAGGATAGATAGCCATTTATGTTTTTTACTTGATAGTTATACAATCCCAAGGTAGTAATTATCTAAACCATGGATATATGGCTGGAAAAATGATGCTATGATCAAACCAAAATGGTGTTAGATGGTACAAATAACTGTGTTTGGTCAAGAAATAGTCACTGTTGTAGAATCTAGATTTTAAATTCAAAGACTTTATGAGAAAGAACTTCATGTCGACATTTAAAAAATAAAAAGGAATTATCAGTCAAAGAACTGGCTTCTTAATGAAATTAACCATTATTTTGCTCAGTTTATACTACTAAATTAAAAGTACAGATACCTTTTTGTGGGATCAGAGGGGACAGTTTTTAAAGGGACAACACTATATGCCACTGAAAATCCATACAATACACTCGGAAATTTAATCTGTCAGGTGTTTCACTTTTTTGAAAACTAAATTTACAAAACTTTCAACTTGTTCTCATGTTTTTCTTTGGATAAGATTTTGTCAGTTCCTCTAAATCTTTAAGTATTAATTTCTCAAAAATTTCAATAACCCTTGTAAATATTACAGAATTTCTCACATCCACTTACATGACCACCTGAACATACCTTATCAATTGCTGGGAAACCTTTAAAATTATCCTCACCTTCTTTTTATAGTTTTCACTGTAATTTGAGGTGGACTTGAATTCACCCATTGTCTGAGACTTACTGAAAGGAAAGCTGAACACGTGCTATTTAAATTGTTATTTCTTTATAACACATGCACTTTCTGTATTTTTAAGATTTGAGTTTGCATAAGTTAAATGTGTAAAGAATGTGATTCCATTATGTAGTAGAGTCTACTGGGTAAGTTAAGTTGGTCGTATTATAAGAAAAAAACAAAAATATTAGGAGAGTTAACGCTTGGCAACTTGAAAAACACTTCATGATCCATCCAAAAACTGCCCTTGTAATAATCAAGCTGAGATGCTGAGTGTTCCCCATGGTCAGCAGAACTGGGCTTTTCTTCCTCAGAGGTGATCATTATTACTGATAAATAGCACCAGAGGGGAAGGTGGAGAAAAGGGCTTCTACATTTCATGTAAAATCTATTACAGAAATAAAACCCAAGACTTGGATTAGATATTTCTTTTCCTATGAAAACGTATGATTATGTGCCCACTGCAGTTCATGGGTATTACAATTACAATTACATAGAACTGTTTAATTTAGCATAATTGTGTCTGCAAGTATTTGACCTTACTAGAAGGTGAACGCCTCAAGATCAGAGACAATGCCTTAGTAGAAATACCAAAGTATCCAGCATACCAGTCACTCAATTTTAATGAATGGACAACTCCTATATTTATTCTAAAATCACAAATGTTGTCAGAACTCAACTCTTTAAATGTTAGAAGAGGGGCACTTCAAGGACAGAAATAACACCAGTAGTGTCTGTGCCCAGTAAAGATGCCCCAGAACCTCCTGTGCGTCTCGAGACCTCTGACCCGACTTTTCTATTGCTCTGACCTTTCGGAATCTGCTTGCCCTACAGAATTCATTGTCATTTAAGTCATTCCTGACAACTGTTCATGGCCCATATGATGTCTAAAATTTAACAACTCCTGCATTTGCTGGTCCCTGAGTAAGGCACATATTTAATCCTAGTGGCCTTCTATCTAGTAAATCTGATGCTTGTATTACTTCTACACAGCATTAAGTTTTATGGGTATAGGAAGCTCATAGTTATACTTGATTTCATAGCTATTGCTGATAAGTGCCTTCTCACTTCAGAAAGGAGATTTGTATTCTGCTATGTGACTTTTTGTATCTAAGTCCTTACTTGGCCAGCTGGTTGCAGTTCTGAGAATTGACAATTGTGTTAAAGTAAGTTGCTTTTTCTTTTTTTAAGGGTTATTTTTATTTATTTATGCATACAAGAACAGGGTAGGGCCCTCCCTGGTGGCACAATGGGTTAAAGCACAACACTACGAAACTGACCACAGCTGTTTCAACATGAGTTTAATCCCGTCAGGGAGGTGACCCATATGGTATGGCAGACCTCTCCTGCTTGTCTGCTACTCCCCTCAGCACTACTTCGTCATCCTACCTGTTCTGTTCCCCGCTTGGTCTCTGGTGAATCCTTTCACCCCCTAGACCTCTGGCCTGTACCCCAGTTGTATATGCATAAATAAATCTTAAAAAAAAAAAAGAACCAAATTTAAGTCAGAAGTGCAGGGGGGTAAGCGGATTCACCAGAGACAGAGTTGGAAGCATAACAGGATAACAGGGAGATCTACTGAAATATACTGCAACAGGTGAGACAGGAGAGGTCTGCTGCACCATGTGGGCCACCTCCCTGGCTGGGGATTAAACACGTGCTGCGGTGGCTGGCAATAACATGATGGCCCTGAGATTTTAATACCTGAGCCACCAGGAAGGCCCTTAAAATTAAGTTTTATTCCATTCCAAACTGCATGTACTAATACTTATCAAGAAGTTCATCTTTTATTACCTTCCTCCTGTATCTTAATGGGGTGAAACAGACATTTTAAGAATAAGGTATGGGAGGCTAAGAGATGTCAGATTTTGAGAATTACACTCCCATAAGTCATTAATTTTCATAGACAATCCTAAGCTCAACACCAGTTTTACTTCTAAAGATTAGTATGAAGCATATACTATTTGATATGAACTAAAATTAACAGCTGTCTCATATGCTGGGATCATTTTTTTCTTATGATCTGGTAGCAAGAGTCTAATGAGGTGGATTCTCTACAGCTAAGCTGTAGTTAGTGTGAGAAAAAATTTGACAATATGAATGAAGGGTTCTAAAAATGTTCATGCACAACTGTATTTCCAAAGGACTCAAGGAATACCAGAAATGATGAAATATGTATGTATTTAAATCTGACATTTTTTTTTTTTAATTTCAAAGCATTAACATGTAAAGTAGTAAGTCAATTTTTGGTATATACCTATATTGGAATATACGTAGTAGACATTTAAACTGATGATTAAGAAGTTTTTAAATGATATGAAACAATTTTTATAATATCTGGAAAAAAGGATTCTAAATTGTACAAGTAGGTATAATCGCAGATATGTCAAAAAATATAAATATGGGGAAAATACAAAACTAACACTGTGATCAAATGTTAATACATTCTTTTATTTTTTATATATCCCTAATTTTCTATAATGGTAATATAATTTTAGGATGAAAAAGTTAAAAAAAAAAAGGATGCTTACCAATGTAAAAATAGATAAAATGTGGCATCGCTTATCCAATGGAATATTACTCAATATAAAAGGAATGAATTTTTTGGGCCTCCCTGGTGGCTCAAGGGTTTAAGACCCAGTTCTGGGGCCCTACCTTGTGGTGCAGTGGGTTAAAGAATAGCACTAGAAGTTAATGCACTTCCACATGAGTTTGATCCCTGCCTGGCTCGGAGGTGACCCACATGGCACAGCAGACCTCTCCTGACCCGCACGCTGCTCCCCTCAGCAGTGTACTTCAATGATCTGCCTGTTCTGCTCCCCACTCCATCTCGGTGAATCCTCTCATCGCATCTGCACCTCTGGCCTGTACCCCAGTTCTGTATGCATAAATAAATAAATCTTTAAAAAAAAAAAAAAGATTTATTTATTTATGCATACAGAACTGGGGTACAGGCCAGAGGCTCAGGGGCGGTGAGAGGCTTCACCAGAGACAGAGTGGGGAGCAGAACAGGCAGATCGAGGAAGTACACTGCTGAGGGGAGTAGCGGGCGGGTCAGGAGAGGTCTGCCACGCCATGTGGTCACTTCCGGGGCAGGCGGGAATCGAACTCATGCTGAAGTGGCTTTAGCTTCTCAGTGCTGTGCTTTAACCCGCTGCGCCACCAGGGAGGGCCTAAATAAATAAATCTTAAAAAAAAAAAAAAAAAAAGACTCAGCTCTATGAAGCTACTGACAGCCATGGCAGCATGAGTTTGATCCCTGGCCAGGGTGGTGACCCACATGGCACAGCAGACCTTTCCTGTATCACCTGCTGTTCCCCGTAGCAGTGTATTTCAGTTTACCTGTTCTGCTCCCCACACTATCTCTGATGAATCCTCTTACCCTCCCACACCTTTGGCCTACACCCAAGTTCCTGTATGTATAAATAAATAAATCTTTTCTTTTAAATAAATAAATCTTAAAAATTAAATGAATTTTTTTTAAATCTAAAAGAGTAGGTTTATTATATTAAAAAGGAAAAGAAAAGAATGCTTGCACAGATACAAGTGGGCAGAAAGAGCTACAAAAGGAAAAGGTTTGTTAAAAGATATGCCTGCATAGTTACATGTATTCAGGAGAGCTGCATTTCTGAAAGGGGTAGTAAGAGACACTGGCATAGACACAGAAGGGCCTCTGGGGGAGGAGAGCTGTCTAAAATTCTGATATGTGCTAAAAAATGAACTTTGAAAACATTATGTTAACTTACATGAAATATCTACAATAGGCAAACCCACAAAAACACAAAGTAGGTGAGAGGTTATCTGGAGCTAGAAGAGAGAGGAAATGGAGTAAATGCTTAATGAGTAAAGTTTCTCTTTAGGGTGATGTAAAATTTTGGAAACAGATAATGGAGACTGCACCATAGGTGAATGTAAATAACATACATTTAAAAGTGGTTAAGGTGTGAAATTTTGTTATATATATTTTATCAAAATAAAGAGTATAATGTGAAAAAAAAAAGCAGATCTTAAAAATATAAAGCCAGGTTTCTGCTGAATGATAAAATGCACAGAACATAATGCTTTCCTTTTACTTTCCTGTACTCAATTGTCTACCCAACTGCACTGTGATGCTAGTTAAAGGAGGAAGGAACTGTTTTAATGGTCAACCAGTAACTATAGCCCTTTCTTCTGTATAAGTAATATACACAAAGTAATCACAAGAAAACTGGGGCCTCCCTGGTGGCCATGAGGGTATGTTCAGTATCATCACTACTTTGACCAGAGTTTGATCCCCAACCAGATGACCCACATATGGCACAGCAGACCTCTCCTGTCTCACCTGCTGCTTCCCTTAGCAACATATTTCAGTAAATCCACCTGTCTGTTTCTCACTCTGTCTCTGGTGAATCCTTTCATCCTCCCCCCATACCTCTGTCCTGTACTCCAGTTCTTCTACACAAAAATAAATCTTTAAAAAAAATAAAACTAAACTATAAATAGTAAAGATTATCTATAAAATAGTATACATTTACATTCCTACTCTTACCTTTTTAAAAAATTTTATTTAATCTATGCATATAAGAATAAGGTAATGAATTCTACATAATAATAATATAGGATATAATATATAAGATAATACTATCTTATAATATAGACTATAAGACAGATATTCTCTCTTTGGTGAGTTTCTGGGAGAAGAAAGAGAGAGAGAGACAGGAGACAGGGTTAAGAGTAGGTATAAGAAAATATAACAAGGGGCTCCCAGGAGGTGCATGGGGTTAAGCCTCAGCACTAGGAAGCTATCTGTAGCCATGCAACATAAGTTCGATCCCTGGCCAGGGAGGTGACCCACAAGGTGTGCAGACCTCTCCTGTGTCACCTGCTGCTTCCCTCACCAGTGTATTTCAGTAGATTTACCTGTTCTCTTCTCCACTCTGTTACTGGTGAATCCTCTCACCTCCCATACCTCTGGCCTACATCTTAGATTGTATATTCATAAATAAATATTAAAAAAAGAAAGAAATAAAATATAACTAAAAAGACTACAAGTAGGATAAAGAAATTACCCCTGGTTCTGACATACTTTACTTAACACACACATGGAATCCAGCACTTACTACTAGTATGTGATCTTTCTCATCTGTAATCAACTCAAAGGAATATTGTGAAGTTGAAATTTGATAGTGCATAATGTTTTATTTCATTAATTTTCCTATTAGATTATAAGTGTCAAATGTAGATTATGAATATCTTAGGTACCACTGTCCTTGGTAACATGCTTGGCATACAGTAGATGCCAATGTATTAGCAGTATAAAAATAAGTGTTGACTTATCATTAAATACTATATTTTTAAGATTCATTTTATTTATTTATGCATATAAGAACTGGGTGTAGGCCACAGGTGCTGGGGGGTGAGAGGAACCACCAGACATAGAGTAGGGACCAGAAAAAGCAGAAGGGAGCAACAGGTGCAGATGGGAAAGCTCTTCTGTGTCATGTGGGTCAGACGCTCCCTGGCTGGGGACAGAATTTGTTAGTTTCTCAACTTAGGTAATAACTTTGTAGAGTAGAAAGGAGCTCTTAAGGGGAAAAGTTCTTATTTGAAGAAATCTTGAGGCTTCTTTATTTCTATGTTATTAGAAAAAAATCTTCTTACATTAAACTTCAAGAAGTTCCATAATTTGTCACATATGCAAATACACTGAGTCTGAAAAGTATGATGAATTCCTTAATATCTTGACAGTCACCCAATTTTATACAATAATGCAAATTTAATGACTATAGCCTTTCAAATATACATGAGTAATAATATCAGTATCTTCTAAGTTGCTACTTTTCATTTGAAACATATAGATAATTGTGTCTTTTACTTCTATAACCTAGTAATTTACAAAGTGACCATACCTCTTCAATACCAGCTATATTATTGACAGCCAGTTTTTTTAGAGAACTCTGAAGTTTTTTGTCATCAGCTGTAGCTGTTCTATGTACCACCTTCTTCTTTCTGCGAGCTGTACCCTGAAAGAAAATCAAATAGAACTATTAGCATACCTTCCTTCTGGAAATTGCAATTAAATGTCTTCTTATCCACCACAAAAATCTAATCCCACATAAGAAATTGCTGCCTTAAGAGCAATGATTAATAAAACTGCCAGAGTTTTACTGTCAGTCTAACTCATATTTTTAAAGCTCAGTTCCAGCATACAGTCTTTATCATTTCAAAAGTTTCATTAACAGTTTTCTAATTAAAAAGTAATTTTAAACTTCAAGATAACATGGTGCACTTCCAAAAATTATAAGGACTGCCTTTTCATAGTACCTTCCACTCCCAACAATCAAGTTGATATTCTGAAACTTTGAAGATTATAATGTAATTATCAAATGCCTACTATGTGAGTGTTCTAGAATCTAGGAATGAAAAAAAATCAAGAAAAAAGATTTTTAATGAGCATTCATTAATGGGAGGGAAAAGGTCATATAAATAATTTCAAATGGACTAAGGATATTAAGTTAAAAAGACATAACACAATAACAGCACTGGATGAAGGCAAACTATTATTAGAATGTTCAGGGTAATCCTCCCCTGAAAAGTACTATATGAACTGAAAGCCACAGGAAAATTTAGGAAAGTGATGCAACAGAATAAAATAAGAGTGAATCTGTTGTTTCTAGAGAGAGCAAGCAGGCCACTACATCTGGGCTGAGTGAACAATGGAAAAGAGGAAAATGAAACCAGAAAAGATAGATAAGGATTAGCTCATATAATCTAGAATACCATGAGCAGAGGTGGGATTTATTCCCATTCCAATAAAAGTCACTTGAATGTTTTACACATGAGAATGGCTTGATTTGACTTATTATTATTTTTTAAAGATTTATTTATTTATTCATACAGAACTGGGGTACTGGCCAGAGATGTGGTGGGTGAGCGGATTCACCGGGGAGCAGAGCAGGCAGATCTACGAAGTACACTGCTGAGGGGAGCAGCGGGCGGGTCAGGAGAGGTCTGCCACACCATATGGTCACCTCCGGGGCAGGCAGGAATCGAACTCATGCGGAAGCGGCTTTAGCTTCTCAGTGCTGTGCTTTAACCCACTGCGCCACCAGGGAGGGCCCTGACTTATTATTTTAAAAAGGTGGTTGTGGAAAATAAACTATAATGAGGCCAATCAGGAAGTGACTGATAAGATGAGGGCTGTGGCAGTGGAGATGTTCTGCTCAGTCTATCCAGCAGAACTTGCAGGTAAACTAAATGTGGGCTATGCGGGGAAAAAAATGAATCTAAAATTATGCTTAGAATTTTAGCCTGTGTAAGTAGGTTTAAAATTAAACTACTACCTAAGACAGAAAGAGCTTATTTCTAAGTGGATGCTATGAAACTATATTTTTTTCTATTGGGGGAAAAATATTTAAAAGAATAGATTAATTTTCTACACCAATTTACAAATATGACCAAAAGCAGTCAAAGTTTTGAGGGCAAAATCTTTCTGAAACCAGATAGCAGTGAAACGAAAAGAAAACATGTTTTATTTTCTCAATAGCTTTAGCAGTAGTAGTCAAGAAAATCAACCTTATATATAGAAGGGATGTAATTGCATCAGTCTCATTAACTCTGGTGAGAGAGGAAGACAACTCTGTGAGTAGCAGCAGGTTGTGAAGAAATTCAGTTGCTGAAGGATAGTTTAGAAGACTATTTATACAGTGATTTATTTGTGAAGCATTCCTGACTCAGGAATAACTTAACTGTTTACTTCTGAATATTTCAACTGAAATAATCCTCAGGTACCTCAAATCCAACATGTTTAATAAAGAGTTTATCAATCCAGGGCCTCCCTGGTGGCCCCAAGGATTAAGTTTTATCACTATGAAGCTATCTGCAGCCATTACAGCACAAGTTTAATCTCAGGCCAGGGATCTGACCCACATGGTGCAGCAGACATCTCCTGTCTCAATCGCTGCACCCCCTAGCAGTGTATTTTGGTAGATCTACTTGTTCTGCTTTCCATTGTCTCTGGTGAATCCTCTCACCTCTCCCTCCCTGTACCTCTGTCCTATATACCCCAGCTCTTGTGTGCATAGATAAATTAACCTTGGGGGGGGGGGGAAGTTTATCAGTCCACCAAAATGTTATTCATTTCCTAAGTTGTTCATTTACATTTAAATGAATAAATTTGTTTATTTATGCATATAAGAACTGGGGTGTAAGCCACAGGTGCAGGGAGTGAGAGAATTCACCAGAGACAGAGTGGGAAGCAGAATAGGTGGATCTATTGAAATACACTGCTGAGGGGAGCAGCGGGTGAACAGGAGAGGTCTGTTGTACCATGTGGGTTAGCTCCCTGGCTTGCCAGAGATTGAACTTGTGATGCAGTGGCTGATGATAGCTTGATAGCACTGTACCTTTATCCCTATGCCACAAGGGAGGCCCAATTCCTAACTTTCAATAACTGGTGGTATCACTATATATCCAGTCTCTAGAACCAAAATTCTGGGGCCATACCAGATTCTTCTCTCTCTCCCTCATCCCCCATATCATTAAGTTATTTAGGCTTGCTTCCTATATATTATAAGCAGAAGTCTATGCCAAACTTTAATTTCATCCCATTTTTTACTCTGCCAGCAGTTACTTTTCTAAAATGACTATTATCATTTTCTTAAAATTCTTCAATTGCCTCTTGCCTACTAAGAAACTCCTATGAAGTCCTAAGAATCTTAGTATGGATATTGATTATCATCTAACTCCACATTATGTATTTTTTAATTTTCTGTCAGTCTTTTCACCAGTCTGCTGTTTAGGTGTATGCCAATTAAAGCACCATATCTCAACATCCGATGAGCCTTTTCTTGTGGGAGAATGGCAATCCCCTTTTACACTACCCACTTTTCTCCTAGGCAAGTGTGCTTTGTAATTCATGTCACATTTTACTATTATGTAATGTAATTGTGAGCATGTCTCTCTTCTAAGTTGAATTGTATCAAGAACAGGAAACCTTGATCTGTTTATACTTAGCACTTGGCACTCAGCAGATGCTCAATAAACTAAAGTGTGCCAACCATCTGATTTAAATGTAATAGTGGGGTGTCCTCCTTGGTGGCACTAAGGGTTAAAGCACAGTACTATGAACAATCTGTGCAGTCACTGCAGCAGTTCTATCCCTGGCCAGATGACCCACAATGCATGGCAGACCTCTCTATCTCGCCTGCTACTCCCTCTGCAGTGTATTTTCATCTGCCTGTTCTGCTTCATACTCTGTCTCTAGTGAATCCTCTCACCAGAATCCTCTGTGGCCTGTACCCACTTCTTCTATTCATAAATAAATAAAAAATAAATAAATGTAATAGTGATGTGTTACATCAAGTTCTTCCAGATACAGTCTATTGTTCTACTGATTTTTGGTTACATTATACTTGATATTACAATGTAACTACTTTAGCTACACATGTATGACTCCAGTCAAATAACTGTATCACTTGAAAGGTGAAAGTACTAGTCACTTGTTCCCCTTCTCTCTTGCCCTATCCCCAACAGCTGTGATTATAACAAATTGGGCTGTTACATAGTATCCTACCTACCCCCTCCTGGGTCTGAGGTAAGTACTAATCATTTCCTCTTACAAAATGGTATTAGTTACAATTGAGATGAAAAAAAAAAGTACAAAATGATGTAAAAATAAACTATTATATTATTAAAAAAAAAAAGTTATTAGACAGAGACAAAGGTAGACTATCCTTGCGCTTGGAGCCAGAACTGAAAGAAATCAAAGATTTCTGGTGTTCAGAATTAGTTCATTTTTAGGTTGAAAGTACATGGGAAAGAATGATCGTGTTCATATTCATCAACATGGAAGATTAGGCAGGAATACGTAGTAATGAATAAAATGTAAAATCAGCGGGAACATCTCCAGTCAAACCATTTATGAACCAAACTACAGCAACCAGTGTATCCCATCAAAATAAAATTACCTTAACATTTGGGATGCCCTGTAGATGACTCCAAAGTAAAAAATAGTTATCATTCATTAAACATCTACTCTGTGTCAGGCCACATTAGGTTGTTTTTATATATTACGCTACTCTTTAAAAACATCTGGGCCCTCTCTGATGGTGCAATGGGTTAAAGCACAGCACTATGAAGCTATCACAGCCATGGCAGACCTCTCCTGACCTGCCCACTGTTCTCCTCAGCAGTGTTATTTCAGTCAATCTACCTGTTCGGCTCCCTACTCTATTTCTGGCAGATCCTTTCAACCCCCACCTCTGTTCTGTACTCTAGGTCTGTAAGTATAAATAAATAAATCTTTAAAAAAACAAAATCTCATGCAGGATCAGTTCCATTTTGCGAATGCAAAACTGGAAGCATAAAGAGGCTGAGTAATTTGCTCATGTCATATAACTATCAGATATTAAAGAGGATTTAAACAAAGATGGCTTTGTTTCCACTGCTATCAGGGTTACCTATTTTAGATCCAAATAATCATTTTCCTACAGGAATGTGGTTTGATTTTGATTATCAAAAAGATTTTAGTTTCAACAACCACAAATCCAATAACGATACTATCAGTTACTCATACATTCTCCTAGCCGTTTTTCTTAGGCCACACTCACCTTGCCCCCTATCCGGACCTGAGCCTGAAGTTTGGCTAACTTTTCTTGATTCATGCTGTTGGTAAATCTAGGGGGAAAAATAAATTTGTTATAGTCACTTTTTCACCAAAATAAATGTTTATGATAACAATATCTTCTGGTCACTGAACTTGCAATATGTATCATCACCATGATCATAGTAATACTGTCTATATTCTTAATAAACATTAATAACTTATTCTAGCTTCAAAAACTAGAAGAACATTAGATATTAAAAGAACAAAAATGAAATAATACCATGAGAGTGAAATAAACATCAGAAACTAGAATGAAATTCAAAGTTACCTATTTGAAATTCCTTCCTAAAAGCATGATTCATTACCTTGGCATTTAGTAAAACCTAGCCAATTATAAAATCTCTGTAGGCAAGTCAGCTTTTCCCCCAAAGATTTTTATAGCTGAGAGCTCTTATCACCACCTTTAAGTAGACTTTTTTCCTCCTAAATCACATTGTCTATTTTTTGTAAATCACAAATAGAAAACAAAAACCTGGACAAAGAAGATAGTCAACAACAGGCTGTCTAACAGTCAAAATATGAGGTAATCATGTCCTCTATTCAAGGTCAGATGTTATGTTAATAAGAGGAGAAGAGAACCAAATTTTCAGACAGCATTGCTTAAACATTTTCCATAGATTTCATCCAACATTTTGTACTACTATACTTTGTCATGCATGTCAAGATTTTCTTGCATAAAGGGTAAAATGCCTCATTACACAATTGATGAAAATTTATCATCAATTAATACTGCTGGGAAGAGGAGACTCTTAAAAATAAGATTTTTAAAGTTTATCTTAATTTTAAAATTTCTAAGAACATTATAAATTCATTAATCCTAGTCAGTGATAGTCCTACTAAATAAAAAAATTCAATATATAATTTAATTTATAACATTTCACAATACAGAAACAAATGAAAGTCCATGTTAAATCTCGCTTTACTTGTTTTGTTAATCAACAGATTACTGAGATGTGAGAGAATAAAGGACAAAGCTATTGTCAAATCTTTTTTGCTAATCCTCTAACCTCTTTATAGTTATCATTCAAATGAAAAAGACATTGTTTTCATCTGAGATGAATCAAAGATTATATAACTATTAATTTATATCCTGACACTGTGCATTTCTCTCCTTTAAGGCCAAAGAAAGTCCAGTTTCCAAATAATGTTTCAAATATGATTCCTCAATCTGCTCAGCACTGTATTACAATGCTCAAGCAGCTAAAAATACTCTTTCATAAGAGGAAGTGTGATTAGAGTACAAACCAGTGGATTTAGGTGTGTGCCAACCTCAACTTTGCCATATTTAAACACCAACCTTTACACTCCTTAAATTTACTTTTCTCTAAGGAATTTGGCCATGAAGTTGTAGTGAATTAACAAAGAAAATTACAGCTAGATAGAGGGTAAAGCTTTTAGGACTTTTTTGTATTTTGAAATAATATTCCCCAAGAGAAGACAGAAGTCATGATAGAGTACTGACTTGTTGGAAAGAAAAGCAAAAGAAAATTTAACTCTTTATACAATGTACATATGAAAAAATGATTCTACTGCAGATACTAGGAAAACTTGATTCCAAGGAATTTCTCAAAGAAAACTCATGTTAAGTAGGTTGGAAGCTCAAGGTGGCAGGGGAGTAAAAAATGGTATTCCTTTGTCTACTAACAGGGTGGGATTGTGCAATTCAAATAGGAAAGAGGACTGGACTGATTGCTTGTGATGTCAAGCTCCAAATCTGGACTAAACCTCAAAAGAAATACTACCTGTTTAATTCCATATTCCTCAATCAACTTGTACTTTATTTTACTATTAGTTGTTCCTGTCTTGTAGGTCAGGCTATGTCAAATACTTGCAAGCAGTGTAGCAGCAGGGTGTAGATTATAAACAAATGAAAAGCGTTAATTTTACCTCCTAACTTTGCAGATCTGGAGAGGAAGGTCCAAAAGGAAGAAGTCATTTCCTAAGATTAATGAGCTCTTCCTTGGGGACCGTAGGGTATTTTACCCCTTTCCTTAAGAACTCAAGAATGGAAATAAGGAGGTTTTACTGAGTGCCTAAGTTCCAAGCAGTATGATAAACACTTTCATATGCATCATGTTTGCAGAGATAAAAATAAAAAGTCCCAACTTTTTATTATGTAGGATTTCTCTAAGAGAGGCACAGGCTTTGGAATCAGAAGGATCAACGTTCTACCACTTAGGGCTTCTGAAAAGTACTTCTCTGAACTTGTATCTCTCCTGTATTCTTCTTGAGTTTGTTGGTGTTTTAAAGGGTTAAAGGTTTGGTCATCAAGCACAGGATAAGGCTCACAGTACATACTCAAAAACTGGTAACTATTGTTACCACTCCAGAGCAGACCGCTACGGTGAAAAGAACGTGGGAACGGAAGTTGAAACCGCCATTCACTAAACACTGTAACACTCCCTGAGCCGGTTGGTCAATCAACAGTTTCCTGACAGCCTACTATGCACCAGGCAGTGTGATGGAGTTATAAAGATGAGCAAGGCAACGTCTCCGAGGAGGCAAACTTATAGACAAATGCTGCCATTACGAGGTGAAAAGCGCTGCAGCGCTTTTCGCTGCAGAGCGCTTGGAGGCCGGGGACTGGAAGGGGGGGGGGCTGTTAACCTCAGTTCCCCTATCTGTAGAATGGGATGACAGCAGAGGGGCAGTACAAAGCTCAGAGCTCACAGCATTGCTGTTGTGGACATCGGAGAGTAATAGCACAGAGACGGGAGATGACCCGCCTACTGGGACTGGAGGTGGATGGCAAGAGCGTGGGCCCGCTGGCCCCGAGAAGGGGCGGTGGTGCTGGGGACCTTCCCTCAGGTGCCGACCCCCAGCTGCGCCGCCGGTAACCGACAGGCCAAGCCAGCCGCCTCCGCCCCCACTCGGCACGCCACGGCGGAAGTGGCAACCCGAGCGGTTGGCGGGTGTCGGAAGAAGAGGGCGGGGGGAGACCGTGCGCAGCGTCCTATGGCCGTGGAGTGGCGGGACCGCCGGGGGTCTCACCTGAAGCAGGGAGGGTCCTCCAACACCAGCACGCGGCAAGAGCAAGATGGCTGCCTTAGTCGAGACAGAGAAAGACGAAGGCGGCGGCGGCGGCGGGAGCGGAGCCACGTGACACCGCCGGCCCCGCCTCTCTCTCACCGGGGCAGCCTATCCAGGGAGCGCATCTGCGAACTACAAAGCCCAGCCCGCTCTGCGCCTCCGGGCAACGAGGCGGCTGGTGCAGGTGGCCGCGCTGCCTTCTGGAGCTTGCAGTTTCCCCGCTTTCCATTGTGTCCGTGCCTATAAATTGTAGGGAGCCCAATGAAAGGGCTTGTGTGTTTTGTTGGGTGTGTGTGTGTACTTTTGTCCGGTATGCACAGTGCGACTCAAGTAGTGCCAGCAGGAGAGACGGAAAATGTGGATTTGTTACATATCGGAGTCAAACGTTAAGGAAAAATATCAGACCCTAAAAGTTGAAAAACAAGACTAAAAATAAATAGATTTAACGAGATGCTTTACACTTAAATGCCTGCAGTAACTTAAGGCCTTCCCTGAAGAGATGAGTTTTGGAATAACAGGTTCCATGTTTGGTTTTCTCGGAGCTTGCGTGTGTTGGTTGCTTCATGCCTGAATGTAAGAATTGCTGTTTCAAAAAAAAGAATGGCTGTTTCGAAGGAAAATAAGGCCAGCACTTCTCGAGAGCTGCATGGGGTATTCTTGCAAGGCAAGAGACCACGCACTACAGAACTGGCTAGCCAGGTCTCCTCGGAGACCAATGCAGGAACCTAAGAATGAAATCTAGTTGTCTAGCCTGTGTAATTGCGGAGAGCTAAAGGAGACCCAGGCCATTGGGCAACTCGCCCACTTTTACGGACTGCTGACTTAGCCGATCAATAATTTGTGTTTCGACTATCAAGAACAGCGGTTCTTGGGGGGAGGGGCTAACCTGCTGGCTGAAGCAACTGGCAACGGTTCTCCCGAGCCTCCTCCCCACCCCCACCATCTTGGTCCACTTTTTCCCTCTCGGTCCTTGGACTGGACATCCTGATTCAAGAGGGCCAGCAACTCAAGCTCGAGAATAGCTCCCGCACCCTTCTACGTGACCTGCACCTTTAAACTTTCTCCATCCTAACCGGACCCCGGAGGCACCACCCACATCCGTCTAACATCACTTCCTTCAGGGTTAGAAAAAAAAAATCTGGGAACGCGAGGGGTAGGACTGAACCTCACTAGGGGAACGCGCGGACCTTCTGCTAGGACTCCGGCCCTGCGTCTGCTCAGCCTGGTGGCCCCGCACACCTACCACCATGGAGCTGCGGCCTCGTCTTGGGGCCACCTGTTTGCTGGGCTTCAGTTTCCTGCTTCTCATCACTTCCTCTGATGGACATAATGGGCTTGGAAAGGGTCAGACCGCGTTCTTATCTTAATCTTTACTCGTTCTGGGTTCCAGCCCAGTATAATCCTCTTCTTGCCCTAACACCGTTCTGCCTGTTCTGTCCTCTTAAATTACTCCAGATTTCTTTTTTTTTTTTATCCCCTCAGCTACTCTTGGAGTTTGAGGAAGATTTCTTGGGTTAGGGAGTAGCGGGTATGGGGAATGTTGAGGTGGGGAAGTTGAACTTGAGACCTCCACAAGTTGTTGGGGGAACGAGTCGCCCTTAAATCAGAAAAAGCATGTTTAAGAGCTCAAGATAGTGCACGTCCTCAAGAACCTTCACTTGGCAGGTCCTCAGGAACCTTCACTTTCCTCCTGGGAGAAATAGCACCTTTGGGGATTTAGGTAGGTAGAAATATTTACCCTGAGTTTAAGATTCCCCTACTCATCTCTTCCTCTCCACTTCCCCCAAGGAAGGAGGGAGAGAGAGGGGAACAGCACCTGCTTCTAGGGAGTTGAGCAAGGTGAAGCATAGAATATCTGGTGGTAGACCAGAATTGCAACTGTCCATGTTGCAATTCAGTCAATATGCCTTAAGAAAATGAATTTTTTGAGTTGTGGGGTCAGTATGGAGGATAGAAATTGTGGTCCCCAACTCCATTCCATTGCCTGTATTTGAATTCAGAGTGTATGCTTTTCTAAGTGGGTGAGTGGTAGCATGGATTTCCCTTCCCTTCTGTTGTTTTATACTTACCTTATGTGGATGCTTCTGCTGTTTTTAATCATTTCTTATTATCTTCCCATTTGGCACATGTATTGGTGGGTGAGGTTGGGTGAACATTCAGGCACTGTGCTAGGCACTTGCAGTGAACTCAGCTAACAAAGTTCCTGCTCACATGGTGCTTATATTCAAACCAGAGAGCACAGACACACTGAACAGTTGAATACATGACTTAGTTTCAGCTAGAAATAAGTGCTGGGGAAATATTAAACTGATGGAGTGGAAAGGCTGGGGAAGATGAATGAGTTAGCATTGCTTAGAAATATCACTGACAGCTTCTCTGAGAAGGCAGTATATGTGGGTTTCCTTCACAGTGATCAAACTGAATTCTGCTGGAACAGAAAGTTTTAAACAATGACAATCCCATTTAAAAGAGATTGCAGTATATTTAGTGTAAAAACGTAAGTCCTAAGGGAGACTGAAGAGTATAGTATTAGGAATGTGGGTGTAGTTCTGAGTTTTATTTTACTCTGCCACTGATCAGCTATGTGGACTCAGTTATATAAATTGCTTAATTTCTCAAAGATCAGTTCTTCATCTGCAAAATGGGCTTATTAATAACTGTTTCAGGCACTCACCAATAATTTCCAATGCTTGTGATAGGTAGAAGTAATATCTTGGAGCCACATGCTCAGTATCTTTATTCCTTTTTAGACATTATATTCTGTGTGGTTGTTCCAGTGATTGTTACAAATAATAAACTGCCCCAAAATTTAGTGACCTAAAAAAGAGTTTTTTATGCCCCAAGAGACAAGACACAGGGGCATAATAAAGACACAGGGGAAAGGTGTGTCTCCTAGCTCCATGATGTCTGTAGTCCCAGCTGATCTGTACTTCTTTGTGTAGTCTTTTTTGGTGTTCTCATGTGGACTTCCTCATAGTTTGGCGTCTGGATTCCAAGAATGAGGGCTCCAAGAGAACAAAGTGGAAATGGTAGCATTTTTATCATTCACCTTTACAAGTCACAATGTATCACTTCCATTATATTCTATATGAGAGTGGTGGAAGTAGGATTCCAACCCAGATGGGTTTGACTGCAGACAGACTTTATTTAGCTACCATGTTATTCTACCTCGTTACAGTGTTCTTTGTTTCAAAGGTATGGCTGCCTGCTCTGACACTTGACTATATTTTGTCAGCTGAGTGGAGATACTACTTTTGTAATGTCCTTAGCTTCACTCCCTGGTTAAAGCACGGCACTGAGAATCTAAAGCCACTTCTGCATGAGTTCGATTCCCGCCTGCCCCGGAGGTGACCACATAGTGTGGCAGACCTCTCCTGACCCACCCACTGCTCCCCTCAGCAGTGTACTTCGTCAATCTGCCTGTTCTGTTCCCCACTCTGTCTCTGGTGAAGGCTCTCACTGCCCCTGAGCCTCTGGCCTGTACCCCAGTTATGTATGCACAAATAAATAAATCTTTAAAAAAAAAAACAATTTCAGGATGAAGGGATTGGAATTATCTTGTAAATACCATATTTATACATGATCACTTTGCATTTTTCTTTTAGGATTGATTTATTTATACATACAGACCTGGGGTACAAGCCAGAGATGGAGTGGGGAGCTGAACTGGCAGATGGACTGAAATACACTGCTGAGGGGACCAGCGGGTGGGTCAGAAGGGTCACCTCCCTGGCAGGGATCAAATTCAGTGCTGCAGTGGCTGTGATAGCTTCATAGTGCTGTGCGTTAACCCACTGCACCACCAGGAAAGGCCTTCACTTTGCTTTCTTTTAATAATAGTTTATTTTATTTATTTAAAAATAATATAATAGTTTACTTTTTAATAATATATATTTTTAAACTTTAATTATTCATATAGAACTGGGGTACAGGCCAGAGATGCGAAGGGTGAGAGGATTCGCCAGAGGTGGGGTGGGAGGGCAGTGGGGGGCAGGCGCAGAGCAGGCAGATCTACGAAGTACATTGCTTAGGGGAGCAGCGGGCGGGTCTGGAGAGGTCTGCCATGCCATGTGGATCTCCTCTGGGGCAGGTGGGAATCGAACTCATGTGGAAGTGGCTTAAGCTTCTTAGTCCTGTGCTTTAACCCGCTGCGCCACAAGGGAGGGCCCTTTAATAATATTTTAAAGGAAGGAGCTGTTGACGTGGAAGCCTACAGTTCACTTTGCAGATACCTGACATAAATTAAGGTGACTCTAGGAAACTGGACTATTTTCAATTCCACATTTGTTGGCATGGGTGTGAGTGTGGGTAGTGCCAGGAATAGATGATTGTGGTAACAAGTTAAACATTGTACCTTTTTAAAGTTCCTTTTGAAAGGAAACAGAAAGACCCAGGTTTTCCAGATCTGAAGTGTTTCATTCTGCTTGGGGGAAGCCACATTCTTTCATTCATGTATTCATTTAGCCATTACTAGAGATGCAGTAAGATGGATGTAAAGAAAGTGGTTAAACTTTAGATCACCACCACTTAGGTTCCCAGGTCTGCCTGTTGGCATTTTAACCTTGGACAAACTACTTAACTTCATCTTCCATATCATGTAATGGGGATAATTAACATCTCTATCTCATAAGCTTATTGTGAGGATTAAATAACATCTGTAAAAGCATGAAAAACAGTACCTGACACAAAATAAATACCATGTCAGTCATTAACATTTTGATAATAATTTTTATAATGATTATATAAACAAAAAATGATGGTAGTGATCATTATGTGTTTTTAACTATGAGTTTTCAAAGAAATGTCATGAACTGTTTCATATTACACTTTTGACATACTCTTAAGCATGATATAGTAGAACAGCTAGGGAAGTGTTGTTGGGGTACTGGAAAAGTACCCAGGAATCAGGAGACCTAAATTCTGGTGTGGCTTCCTTTATGTTCTTGGACAACATCTTGCTTTTTCTAGGCCTTGCTAACATGAGAGGGTTGAATTAATTGGTCTCTAAAGTTCTCCTATCCAATACAGTAGTTTCATATCACTGTTAAATTTTAGGTTAATTAAAATTAAGCTCAATTTAAAACCCACCTCCTCAGTTGCATTATCCACATTTTAAGTACTCAGTATAAACACGTGGCTAGTGACGATCATATTAAACAGTGTAGGTATGAAATATTTCTATAATTGCAAAAAGTTCTGTTGAACATGGCTGCCCTGGGGTTTCTTAGCAATAATCTACAATAACTGTAATCTTTGTCACTTAGCTTCTGAGTAGCCCAGGTTTATGGAGAGATTGTTTTTCACCCAATATTGATATAGCTTCCCTTTCTTTTGGTTAACATTTGCCAAGTATATATTTTGTCATTATTTTACTTGGACTTTTGTAAGTCCTGTTTTAGATGCTTTTGTAAACAGCATAGAGGGAGGTTTTTTTTGTTTGTTTTTTAATTAACCCAAATCTGGGCAGTTTCAGTCATTTGACCGGCAAGTTTTAGCCCAGTTTACTGAGCCGGTCGTGTTTCTTTCATCTGATTTCTTTTGCTACTGTTTCCCCTCCATGCTTTCTCTGCCTTTAGGACCCTTTTTTTGAGGGTTGAGTATTATTTTTGTGCTTATTTTATCTCCTTTATTTTTAAATTAAAAAAAATTTATGTATACAGAACTGGAGCACAGGCCAAAGGTGCAGGGGTGGTGAGAGGATTCATAAGAGACAGAGCAGGGAGTAGAATGGGCAGACTGATCAAGTACACTGATGAGGGGAGCAGCAGCTGGTGAGAAAGGAAAGGTCTGCCACACCATGTGGGTCACTTACCTGTCCAGGGATTGAACTGGTGCTGAAACAGCTATAGCTAGCTTAGTAGTCCTGTGCTTTAAATTGCCCCACCCGGGAGGGCCCTTATTTATTTATTTTTTTAAAGATTTATTTATTTATGCATATAATAGCCTAGAGGTGTGGAGGGTGAGAAGATTCACCAGAGACAGACTGGGGAGCAGAACAGATGGATCTACTGAAATACATTGCTGAAGGGAGCATTGGGTGGGTCAAGGGAGCTCTGCTATGCCATATAGATCAGCTCCCTGGCCCAGGATCAACCTCATGCTGCAGTGGCTGCCAACAGTTTCATAGTGCTGAAAATTTTAATTCCTTTCACCACCAGGGAAGCCCTTTTTGCTGTTTTTAATAGAAAAATTATTGGTTCAAGCAAAGTGAAAACCCACTACTTGAGTATTAAATCCCATCTCACTATGCAACCTTTACCAGTGATTTCTTAAATAATCAATTTTCTTATCTTTATTGTGTTATTTGTGTCAGCTTTCAACATCCTCTACTTCTATATTGAAAAATCCCTTCCTCAACTCACTGCTCCCATTAGCAACTCCTCTCCCTGCCCCCCAGCAAAATTCTTTGAAAGAATTGTAGGTACTTGGGTTGTAGGTACTTTTTCTCTCATTCCTGTCTAGGGCTATGTTGATCTTGCTTTGCACAACCTTTCATCCTCACTCTTCTAGAAAAACTTGCCTTGTCAAAGTCACCATCATTCTTCAGTTGCTCAATCTAGTGGTCATTTCTGATTTAGCAGCAGTAGTGGAGTAAGTTGATCATCCTTCCTTACTGAAACATGCTAGAAATGCCTGGATTCTAGGATGCCATGTGCTGCTGATTTTCTGCCCATCTCACTGATAATTTCTTTTCATGTCCTTGCCTGGTACTTTATCTCCCTTAACCTGGAAATGCTTCATGGTTCTTAGACTCCTTCTCTATCAGTAATCACTCCCTTTGTGCTCTTATTCAGTCTCAGGCTTTAAATAATAGGCATGTGCTGACAACTTGGTTAAACACTTTAAAAAGTATTGTTTCCCTCCTACTCTTAACCACCAGTTACCCAATACTCTATTTCAGTGATATTATCTCTTCAAGATTCTCCTTTTTTTTCATCTTTTCATTCTGAGACTCCGTGTATACTAGTTTTTGTTTACTTTGTATATTTTGGTCTCTCCATATTTTCTCCCTGCTTACCTGCTGCAGTCTGGATAATTTCTGCTCTATCTTTCTACCTATCTCCAATTTGCTGTGTTAACTCATATAGTGACTTGTTTAAAAAAATGATCTTGTGTTTTGAGCAGTGTTAGGCTTTAGAAACAGTGAGTAGAAAATTAAAAACAAAAGGAGAAAGAGTTTCTAAGTCTTGTCACCTACCTAGCCTCTAATTTCCACTATTATTAACACCTTGCATTTGTGTAGTATGTCTGTTACAGTTGGTGAGCCAATATTAACATGTTATTATTATAACTAAAATCCATGGTTTACATCAGGCTTCACTCTCTTTGCTATACATTTTGTGGATTCTGACAAATATGTAAGAACATATATTTAGTTTGTTTGTCTGCCATAACAAATACCACAGATTGAAAGTGGAAATTTATTATCTTAAAGTTCTGGAGGCTAGAAGTTCAAGATCAAATCATTGGCAGTGGTTTTTTTTTTGTGTGTGTTTGTTTTTTGTAGATGGCTGTCTTCTGTGTCTTCATATGATGTTCCCTCTGTTTCTCTGTATCCTAATCATTTTTTATATATACAAGGATACTCCTCTTACTGGATTAGGGCCCACCCTAGTGACCTCTCTTTAACTTAATTACCTCTTTAAAGAGTCTGTCTCCCCAAACAGTCATTTTCAGAGATACTGGGAGTTAGAATTTCAATATATATGTGTGGGGGTAGGGGTGGGGAGAGAGCTTAAATTTCTTAGCCCAAAAAACACATATTCACTATTACAGAATTATACAGAATAGTTTCACTGGAATAAAAACTGTTCCACCCACTCATTTCTCCTTTATCTACGAATCCCTAGCAACCACTGATCTTTTTACTATCTGTTCCAGCATGTCTTACAGTGAAATCATATGGAGCTTTTCAGATTGGCTTCTTTTGTTGGTTTATGTGCATCTAAGTTTCGTCTGTATCTGTTGTGGCTTAATAGCTTATTTCTTTTTAACCCTGGATATCCACTGAGTTTGTATTTTAATAGCAGTATTTTTTAATTTCTTAAAGCTCTATTTTGGTGCCTTCATACATTTGTCTAATTTAACCTAATTTCTGTTTTTGTCATCCTTTACATTTGTCTAATTTAGCCTGTTGTATTTCTGTTTTTGTCATCCCATGAGTTATTTTTAAAACATTCATGCATAGTTATTTTTATGTCCTGTGACTTATAATTCTAATGCTGAAATTCTTAGGCATCTAAGTCAGCTTTTGCTGATTCTTTTTTATAATTTGTTACTTATATGTTAAGGGTCTACTATTTTGAATTAATAATGGTTCTTTATCATTGGCCATTGGGAGGCCTGAAGTAGGGAATACTATCCCCTGGGAAGATTTAGCTTTTGATCATCTGCAAACCAGAAGAGACTGCCAACTTGAATTACTCTAGTCTCCACAATAAAAATTTGCTTTCTGCTCAGCCTTACTTTTTGTTTGTTGCTCACTCTTCCTCCTTGTGTGTATATGTGTTTATTACTATGAACCCAGCATTGGACAATTTTGAAAATCCATTCGAGGATCTAGGACTTCATTGTTTTGTAGTTGGATGACAGACTATTTAGAAGACAACCCCTTTCACCTTACCCACCCCTTACCTCCCCCCCACCCCAAAAAGCAGGATTCATTTGTTTGAGTTTAGATACTGCCAGGTAGAATGATGTTGATCACATTAGGCATCTTTCTGGGCATCCTCCCAATTTTACTCTCACTTAATCATCTCTTCCTCAGGTTAGACTTTGAGCCTCAGTCACATTTTCTTTTGGCTAGCAGCCCATGCTGTTGGGAATGAAAAGTGGCATGGTTAATTTGCATACTGCTTCCTTATGCTCATCTACATTATTGCCTCTACTCCTTACACCAAGACTTGGACATAGGTATTTTTTCTTAATTTTCTAGGATAAGAAATTGGGAAATGGGGAGCTCGCTTCATTTACAAAATATCCCACATTTAATAGAAAGTGGAAGTTGACATCCCACTCTCATATCTCTCTGACTCTAAAGCTCTATTTTTGTATTATCTCCAATAAGTAATGATTTGTTAAGACTTACTCTTTTTACTCTGGAAATACCTGATTTATTCTGACAGTATTATTTGCATAATCTGTTAGATTACAAACACATGATTTAATTTGCTCTCCTTAAAACCTATGACGTAGGCAATGTCATCTCCATTTTACAGGCATGAAAACCAAGATTTGTGGTATGGGGATATCCATGGTTTCATGTACTTAGAACACTCAACCACCATGCACTTGATAGGAAAGCCTTTTAATGGGTTTCTTGTGAACATACCACTTTTTTTATTTTTAGGTCTTTGTGCTTTGTTCATATGTGAATGTTTATAAGACTCTTTCCTTCCAGGCTTTGGAGAGCACATTCATTGGAGAACACTAGAAGATGGGAAGAGAGAAGCAGCTGCCAGGTACAAGACATGGTTTAGGATTATTTATGGTGGTAAAACACTTTTTAGCCATCAACATAGTATTAATTTCAGGTGAAGGGTTATTCCAAGCCTGCAAGAAATGAGTTATACTTGCCTAACAATAGCAGTAATAATAGCTAACATTAAGCAGTTTTTATGTACCAGACATTGAATTAACTGACTCATTTAATTCTCATAACTTTTTTGCAGTGGGTACTATTCTACCCATTTTATTTTAGCAGTGAGGAAACTAAGGTACAGAGCAGTTAAACAACTTGCGAAAACTGCACAGCTATCAAGTAGCTAAGCCAAGATTTGGTCCTCTTTCTTAAGAGCCTATACTCAACTAGTAAACGAATTATCTAATGATCTCAAGTTACGTCATCTCAAGTTCTAAGTAGATGTAGTCTATGCACAGCCAACTCATAGAAAGAAGGAGAAGACTGAGCATGAGAGAGGGAAATAAACAGGACTCTAAGGACTTTCCATGCATTCATTTATTTACTCCTCACAACCTATGAGTTTGGTTCAGGCTGTGAAATAAGAACTGTTATTATTTTACAGGAGAGGAAATAAATACAGAATGGGTAAAAATTGCCAAAGTTTATTTATTTACATAGTTATGTGACAGAACCAAGGGTTGAGTATTCTCTACTGAAGGGTTACTAAAACCCAGTATCCGTGCAGTTTCGTATGGGGGAACTGTGTAACCTTCTTTTCTGAATCCCCCAGCCTGGAGATGTTGAACAATTGAAATGGTTATTAAATAAACAGCTACTGCGTGTAAGGAATGAAGAACTAGCATTTGTGAACTGCCTTCAGTGTTCTAAATATATAGTACTTACTGTTTTGCAGTATATAACGCTCTTTAAGGCCCATTACAAATGCATGGGCATAGTCTTTAGTCTCAAGACGATCGCTTCTGAGCCTTTAACAGCTGACTTAAATAGTCTCCGTTCTTGGAGAGCAGCATTAGGGTTTAGATGGCAGAGAGCTGTTTCTATAGCAACGAGAGCTTCCTTAAGAGTCTAAGAAGACAGGATGTGCAGTTTGCGTTTCCGGGTTGCGTCGGATGTGCCGTAAACCCGGAAGTTGTCACGGCGCGTTTGCACATGGCCGCACCGGGGGGAAATGCCGCTCGTCGTGTTTTGTGGGTTGCCGTACTGCGGCAAGAGCCGGCGGGCGGAGTTGCTCCGTGGGGCGCTGGCGGCCGAGGGCCACACGGTATACGTGGTGGACGACGCGGCAGTGCTGGGTGCGGAGGACGCAACAGTGTACAGCGATGCGGCCCGTGAGAAGGCGTTGCGTGGGGCCCTGCGAGCCGCGGTAGAGCGGCGCCTGAGTCGCCACGATGTGGTCATTCTCGATTCGCTTAATTACATCAAGGGCTTCCGCTACGAGCTCTACTGTCTGGCGCGGGCAGCGCGCACCCCCCTGTGCCTGGTCTATTGCGTACAGCCAAGCCGTCTGAGCGGGGGCCCCCAGGTGGCCGACACGGAGGAGAGGCGGAGCCGGAACCTCAGTGTAAGTTGGACCCCGCGCTCTGAGAAGGGCGGGAGAACACTCGTTGCCGGCATCCGTGTTCTCGGGGAACCGCAAACTGTGGATTCTGTGAATGGGAGCGCCCAGGACAGCGTACCTAAGGAACTGGGACCGGAGGAAACCAGGGCACCACATCTTCCAGCTGTCGTGACTCCAGAATTTGAGAACTCTTCAAAGCATATGTCCAGTGCCTTTTACCCTCCGGAACTTCTGGAGGCTCTAATGTTGCGCTTTGAGGCCCCAGACTCTCGGAACCGCTGGGATAGGCCCCTGTTCACGTTGGTGGGCTTGGAGGAGCCATTGCCGCTGGCGGAGATTCGCGCAGCCTTGTTTGAAAACCAGGCTCCTCCACCCCATCAGTCTACCCAGTCTCAGCCCCTTGCCTCCAGCAGCTTTCTACACCAGTTGGATCAGGTTACCAGCCAGGTGTTGGTGGGATTGATGGAAGCGCAAAAAAGCGCCCTCCCTGGAGACTTCCTTAAGCTTCCTGGTACCACGGAGCACCTGCGGTTTACCAGGCCCTTGACCATGGCAGAATTGAGTCGTCTTCGTCGCCAGTTTATTTCCTACACCAAAATGCATCCTAACAATGAGAACCTGCCTCAGTTGGCCAACATGTTTCTGCAGTATCTAAGCCAGAGCCTCCATTAAGCAGAAGATAAAGGAGAAAGCCATGGCTCTTAATCTGCACTGCTTTAATTTCTTTGGGAAGAATTGTCTAAAGGTTTGCAGAGCTATTGATGTGTGGTACTCAGCTATTGTGACTGATTTTGAGAACTGACATCAGAGATCTAGCTTGGAGGATCTTGGCAAATTTCTCTGAAGACAGAGCTCAGTTTGCTTAGATTGGGTTCCATGTGGGTTATCACACACCACTGGTTTCCCCCTTGCATTGGAGTTATGGGAGAACAGACTGGATGGATGATTTATTTTTAAAAACAATTGTGAGCAGAGACCGAAGATGACACAGTTCTGCATCTGTTCTGACCCTTCTGTCATTTCACAGTTTTTGGTACTGAATCATTTTTTGCTGCTTTCTATTCTGGGACCTTTGCCCACAAATAAACCTTTTGTTTCTGCCCTTGGGAAGCAAGTTTTGATTCTAGTGGAAGTGAAGAAAACATAACCACCAAATAATTTTACCTAATAAAATCTTTTAGAAGAAGAGGGTCTGCTGGAATCTCTTTCACTTTGCTGTAACTTATGTAATTTACTTATAATATTTTAGGTACACTGTCACTGTTGAGCTTTCCACTGCAATATATCTTTGGTAGTTTGAAGTGAGAGACTAGATACATGGTCTAAAACCTGGAGTGATATACACAACTCTGCTTTACATTCTGTATTTCAAGGCAAATATCGCTTTAAATGGCTTCCGTTTGTTCACTGATTTCATTAAATGGATGGTTGAATACTTGTAATTTTTCAAAGATGAGTTAGCTAGAGTCTTTGCCCTTGAGAAATTAAGTTTGATGTGAAATACAGTTAACAGGTAACAGTTTGGGGGGGGCTAGAGGATGATGACTGAATGCTTTGGCAGCCTAGAGGAGAAAAGGACTAACCAGCTGATGAGAAAAGGTGTTTGGGGGTAGGTTTCCTAGATGGTTTAATATTTGAACTGTCACTTTAGAGCAGGAACTAGCACAGGGCTAAAAGATAGGTTTTTTTTTAGGCTTTCTGGGCCATGGGGGTCTCTGCTGTAGCTTATGTAGCATTAAAGCAACCGCTTAAGTATACAAGTGGTTGTGACTGTTTCAATGAACTACATTGAAACATTAATTATATTTAATTTAACATTTGATTAGATAACTAATTTTAGGGTTTTTCAGTTTAAGAATGTGGAAAAAAGAATTTGTATCTCCTAGCTCTACAGAAGTAGGCACTGGACTGGGTTAGGTGTGTAGGCTGGTTTACTGACTTCTGCTCTAGGAGGAGGAATAGGAGTTTGCTAGATAGAAAGGAGGGAGCAAGATACTCTAAATTGCTTTGTAAGTACACAGAGGTATTGAGAGGATGGGCTGTCTTGGTGATGTTATTTCTTGCTCATCAGACAGTCTGGAGCATCTTTTCATTCTGATATATGGAAGGATTTGTGCTTGAAACAAATGTAGACCAGGCAACCACTAAAACCTTTTCCAGCCTAATTCTGGTGCCAAGTTGATTATTTGTATTTTGGATTGCCATTATACATTGGGCCAGACTATAGTGGTCAGAGAGATCATTGTTTTGTAGTCACACTAATGAGTAGGCTAGCAAGTGGCAGAATCTAGATTCTGTGTGGGTAAATTGTTATACTCTTGGGAGTCTTAGTTTTCTCAGCTATGTTATGAGATCATTAGTATCATCTACCTTAGGATTGTTACGAGCACTTACATGTGATAATACATGAAAAACACGCAGCACATAAAATTATCGTTAGCACATATAGCTGTTATGATTTTTATGTAGAACCTACTTCTTAAGTTTGCCCTGCTCATTTGGTTCACAAGCTTTCATGGGTATTATAGGCCCATGTGTCCTGTATTTATAGTAGGCCTTTGGTGAGGTGGCTTAATAATTCATTTGACACTTACTAAATTGATTGACTCACATGTATCTTTGCTATGTGCCTTGCACACAGTAAATGCCGTATAACTGCTGTCAATAATATTCTGTATGCTAGATCTAGGGGTTATAGATACAAGAGTTCCTTCCTTTGGGAATCTATACATCCATTGAGGGGAGATGGGTAAAGAATAGATTAAGTTTCATGTGGTAAGTGCAGTGACTCAAGTAGATTATATTCACTATTAAAAAAAAACAAAAAAAACTTTTAAGTCTCTGAAAGTACCAATAACTGCTATTATGTTTTGGTGTGTGCTATTATGTTACACTTTCTGTTCTCTACAGATTTGTATAATGTAAGCCATGGAGAATTTTATATCGGGCTTTTAATTTTAGCACGATACCAATGAAAAATTTTCACTGACATTTTAGTACATTATTCTTTGTCTTCATAAACTAGTCATTTTGCTCAATTTCAAGAAGTAAAATTACTAGATAGTAATTGTTTTGTCTTGTTTTTAAGTGGATTGCCCTTGATGGTGATTATCCATAAGTCCTGGTGTGGAGCTTGCAAAGGTAAGCTGATATTATTTCTCACTCATCAGACAGTCTGTAAATGTTTTCTCAAGTATTACCATTTAAAAAAATAATAACACTGACTCTGTTCCAGAATTACTGATTGCTTTAGGTCATACCAAAGAAATATATGATGTAAATTCCCTGCCCTTAACAAAGTTGTAATTATATTTGCAAGGAATTTTTGTAAGGAAGGTGAGGCAGTAAGATGTGATAGTATAGACTACTAAGAGCTAAAATCATCATACAGAGAGTAAAATTTAGAGGATACTAAAATCATGCACAGTGACATGAGAAGTAGGTGGGAATGAAATTAGAGCTCAAGATTATCTAACTAGCATGTATTCTTCCTACTGTACCACCCTGCCACTTACAGGTTTTATCTTGTTTACTGTGTCACCCTGAATGAAATCCTAATTGGAAAGGTGTATAAAATTTGTGTAAAAAGTATGTAGTAGTATAGATGTGTTAATGGTAGAGTATTGTTATTCCACTACTTATTCTTGAAAAGAAGTTATTGAAATGTAATAATTTTTTAATTTGTTAGCCATTACCCATGTTTTATAGATAAGGCAAAGCATAAAAATAATGAAGCAAATTACTCAAGATCATATAGCTATGCGAGTAAAGTATCAAAAGTAGGGTCAGAATTCAGGTGCTCTGATCTCAATGTTAAAAAGATTGATTTACATGAATGACAAACGAATTAAGGCATGAATATGACTGCTGTTTTCTTCTATTCCAAATCTTCCCCACCCACCCCACCCCCAGCTTTAAAGCCCAAATTTGCAGAATCTACAGAAATTTCAGAACTCTCCCATAATTTTGTTATGGTAAATCTTGAGGTAAGCCTTTTAAGAGTTTTTCCTTTTTGTTAATGATTTTAAATCTTTGCTGTTGTAGATTGGCATCCTGAATGATATAAAATATTCAGCAGGGGTGGCTACCTGTGTGTGTTTGTCTCTTCACTTTTAGGGTTTGTGTCAGATCTGATAGACATTTAGCTTTCACTTGTGGAAGCTGGAGAAGAGAGAGTGGATAATACTACTGTTAAGGCCCTTCATATTTAGTCTGTGATTATGACATATTTTACATCTTTGTATAACTGAACTAAAGATATAATCTCATGTGTAGGCCACAACTCCTTGTAAAATGTGATGAAAATAAGTACCTGCTCTGTTGTACTACCTTCCTATTTATGCATTAGGTATCATTTACATACTTCATGTAGATGACAGGTCTTGGAATCCTAAGTCATAATGTCATACCTGACAGAAGGGATTGTTAGGCTAATTTTACAGAAAGCAACTCAGATATGACAAAGTTCAGTGATTGAATCAAGATCATAGAGCCTAGTAAATGCTAAGAATAGGTGCTATGACCTAACTGTGCTGCCATTTAGGTTAGACTATTCAAGGCACTCAAGGCAAAATTATACTACAGTTTGAAGACATGACTCCATTAAACTCCTAAAATGTGAACCATACCATAAATGACAAAATTACCAGTGATTGCTATTGCTCTGCATATGAACTTTTCATCAGTTTTAAAATTAGAATCACTGCTCAGTGTTAACAGAAATATCTTCAGTGAACATTCTGCAGCTTTGGAGATTTCTTAAAAAGAAAGCTGCTTGTGTGGTTGAAGCTCTTCAAAGAACAACTCTACAATTGTAGCTAAAATGTCAGTTTGAATAATGTCATGCTTTCAGGAAATACCATGTGCAAGTGACTGATACAGATATTGGATTCAGCAATGAATAGAACAGTCAGATTCATATAGGGAGTTGAATATGAAGAGACACAAGTAAAATAAGTCAGATGGCAATTAATGCTGTGGCTGAAATTGAAGGATGGAGAGGGAATGTTTGCAATTTTTAATACATGGTTAGAAAAGGTGACATTTGAGCAAAGATTTGAAGCAACAGGAGCTATGTGGATAATGGGGAAAATGTGGCCAGACAGAAGAGAATTAGGAGCAACAACAAGCAGATTAGTATGGTTGAAAAAGATAGAACAAGGGACAGCCATGTAGCTAGAGGTGTATCATTGTGAGACCTCTTAGGCCACTGCTTGGGGTTTTATCCTGGGCAAGTGGGAAAGTCACTGACAGTTTTTGCAGAAAGAGGGGACATGATGTAACATAAGATTTACATTTACTAGGATGAAGAAGAGCCAAAAGATGAAGATTTCAGCCCTGATGGGGGTTATATTCCTCGAATACTTTTCCTAGGTAAGATGAAAGACCTTTTTTTTTTTTTTAAAGATGAAAGGTCTTAATCTATGATGTATAAAAAGAGTTAAACGAACCAAAGCTGTGATTCCATCTAGTGAACTATATGGGAGTAGCTAAAAGCCAAAAATGAACAAAAATCAATTTTAAGAAAGTGTGGGGGTGTTCTGAACACTGGAAACTCAAGTTTTAGAAAGACTTCTCTGATTTACTAATGCTTTTGTGAGCAGTATGAGAGTATTTATCATCCTTTACTCACTGAGCAGTCATTTGTGTCAGCTAATGGCAGCCACAGCAATGTGCCAGCACTGTAGGAAGAGAACCTGGAACCCCACGTTGTAGCTGAGTCAGTAGGATACTATAACCAGACAAATATCTTTCCACTAGCAATTTTATAAAAGATATTTAACAACTCTGTTCAGCATTCTGCTAGATTCTGTGGTGGAAAAACAAAAAATACAGGATCCCACTCTCATCAGGTTTAGGAAGGGAAGATGCCAGGAAGAGAGAACAGCATATGCAAAGTCATGGGAGAGTTGTGTTCAGGAACTGTGGGGAATCCATTATGATTGTAATATAAAACTCAAGGGGGCCCTCCCTGGTGGCGCAGCGGGTTAAAGCACAGCACTAAGAAGCTTAAGCCACTTCTGCATGAGTTCGATTCCCGCCTGCCC
>NW_004567109.1:28686166-28687653 GCF_000260355.1 Condylura cristata | reverse complement strand
CTCTCACCCTCCGCATCTCTGACCTGTATCCCAGTTCTGTATGAATAAATAAATAAATCTTTAAAAAATAATAAAAAATAAAACTCAAGGAATAGGGTGGTGAAATAATGGGTAGGTCTTATTTCTTAGAAAGCCTTCTACCATATCATGTTGGAAATACCTCTCTGTGGTAATTACTATAACCCCTGTGTTATTTTTGTTTACAATAGATCCCAGTGGCAAGGTGCGCCCTGAAATCATCAATGAGAATGGAAACCCTAGCTACAAGTACTTCTATGTCAGTGCTGAGCAAGGTAAGATCTTATTGAAAGAGTGGTAGTTCTGCTAGATTAACTAGGATGAACCGCATGCAAGGACTGTGATAGGAAACTCCTTTCAACATTAGTAACAAAGCATCTCCTGCATGATTAGCCTTTGACTACATCTTGCATAGAATTTAGGAGAAAGATAAGACTGAGCCCTTTCCCTAAGTACTTAAATCAAGTTGGAGAGCTAATTGACCCACAGGAAACTGAAGAACTGAGTCTTACAGAGTTAATCACTTACCCATGGTCTCACAGTTAGTCCAAAGCCAGGATTTTAATCCTATACTTTTTTCCACTATGCTCCTGCTACACTTCTATAAGAATTTAGAGGAAAGATAATACTGTTAGCCAAACAAGCTTGAGGTTCATAGATAATAGACTGACAATTTAACTGAACCTGGAAGGATAAGAATTTGTCTCTGCAGACAGATATGAGGAGATCATAAGCAACAGAAACAAGGAAGGAGGGAGGCTGTAGCTGAACATGGAGATTATAAAGGAGATGATGCTTGCTAGAGGAGATGATGACTGAGTGGAGTCCTGAAGGATGAGACCTAGCAAGCAAAAGAATGTGAAAAGCATATTCCAGGCAGAGAGAACATCAGCATAAATAGGTGAAGCTAGGGTGATTCATGAGTCTACTCATGCTCTTGTGATCTCTAATCTTTTGACACAATTACTTAAGAGACGGGTTGGAATTCATGCCATGTCATGGCCCTGTTTTCCTTCTAAAGTTCTCCCTGTCACCTGTCAAAGGAGACTGCCAGGCTTCTAGGCTGTTGACCGCTTTATGTTTTGCATCCTTGGTCAAATGTTGATCCCTCGAGGTGTTAGATTCCCAACTCTTGACCCTTGATTCACTTTACCTTCAGAATTTTATACAAGTTACTCATCTTAACACTGGCAACATCGCTAACAAATTAGTCCCAATGTGGACACAAGACCTTTGCTTATATTCTCCCATGGTTCAGCTTACACAGATCTGGAAGGTACATTCAAACTTGGCTTTATTAAAGTGTAGGCATAACAAAAGGGAAATAGCAACTATATTATCTGACTGTTAAGAGACTATAAATTACCACTGTGGAAAACTGTTTGGAGGTTCCTCAAACTGCTAAATATGGAGCTTCCCTATGACCCAGCAATCCCACTCCTAGGTATCTACCCAAAAGACATAAAAAC
>NW_004567109.1:28587999-28685841 GCF_000260355.1 Condylura cristata | reverse complement strand
GTGATTTGGTGATGGGAAACCCGTGGGGATTACAATTGAGATGAAAAAGAAATGTGCAAAATGATGTAAAAATAAACTTTTTAATAAAAAAAACATAAAAAATAAAAAAAAAAACCATCCCCTTTTCAATTAAAACAAAAAGAATCAAAAACTTTTTAATAAAAAACATCATAAAAAATAAAAAAAAAAACCATCCCCTTTTCAATTAAAACAAAAAGAATCAAATACCTGGGAGTCAACAAAAAAAAAAAAAAGAGAGAAAGAGAGAGACTATAAATTTGCTTTTCTCTCTCTCTTTTTTTTTTCTTGCCTGCAAACTTGGCTGCTTCTGTGTATAGTTGATGCTAGAAATTACTACCTCTTTCAATAAAGACTACCCCATACCAGCTCATGCACACACACATTACCTCATAGGAAATTAAATGAATGCAATTTTCATCTGAAAAATATAATGGGACAGTACAAAGGTATTTTCTTTTACCTTAATGTTGGGGAAACGTACATTCTCACTGGGGTTCATCTCTCATCCTAAAAGGTAACCCAAATAACTGCTAATATATTTATAGTCCTTCATAGCTTATAAAGTACTTTATTGATCCATTCTCATTTAATTTTTATAATCTGTGAAGTAAGTAATACTGTCTCATTGATGAAGAAACAAATTCAAAGAGGTAAAATTTCCAGGGCTAAAATCTAGAAATTAGAATTTGGGTCCAGATTCTGTGCTCATATAGCTACCAAAATGTAATAATCTATTTTGGTTGTCAAATATTAAAGGTTTCCTTTATACTTCTTCCCAATCTTTATTTCAGTTGTTCAAGGGATGAAAGAAGCTCAAGAAAAGCTGACAGGAGATGCCTTCAGAGAGAAACATCTTCAAGATGAGTTGTAACCTGAATGTGTTGCTTCTTTCATCAAAATTAGCATTCTGGAAGGAAAGCCACAGGAGAGGGGATATGGAAAAATTGTTCAGAACAATAACATCAACCAGAAAAGCTTGCTCCTGTCTCCTTGGGAAGGAGCTCTTTCACTGTGGAAGAGTTCTGCGATCAGAAGCTGACCTCCATGTTTTTGGATCCAGCAGAGTATTGCAGATTTCCTGCTGGCTCCTGATCTAAGTATACTTGTCTTTGAATGTAAAGAAAGATATCTTTTGACACAAAACTTGAGCCATTTGGAGATTTACTCCTCACATTTAAGTATTTGAATCATTTTCCATTTATTCTTGCTATATTCACTTTGGTGGTAAAAGGAATCAGTAGCATCTTTTCTACGTTGCTAAATTTGCAGAAATAGCTTATTATTTAAAAACAACATACCCTAAATGTAAATCAGTAATCCTAACCCCACCAAGGAAACCAGCCTGTTTCTTCACTTTTTCTCCTGGAAATAATCTTGGACTTCTTCCTGAATCCTTGCAACTTCCTTTCTCTTCTGCTTGGGCTTCCTGTTTGCACGCATGCATCTGCAAGAATGGCTGTGTGCTTGGACTCAGTCCTCGCTAGAAGCATGTTCCCCCTGTTAATTGTTAGAGAAATTCAACCTTCAAGCCCTTGAAAGAGCCATTTTTGTCAAGCAGTCAACTGTATTTTTGTATTGGGGTTAACAAAAAAAAAAGTATTGTTCCATTAAACTTTAATAAAATTTTAAAAGGACATGTATTGTGATGGTCTTTTGGTTTTAGAGAATGAAGGGAAGAGTGGAGATCACGTGGAAAACTAACCTTGAGGAAGTAATTTAGGACCCCAATCTAGGACTCCTGCTTACCTACCTCCCATATTGAAATGAGTATCCAGAGCTCATTTAAAAAATATTTATTTGGCCCTCCCTGGTGGCGGAGCGGGTTAAAGCACAGCACTGAGAATCTGAAGCCACTTCCACATGAGTTCGATTCCCGCCTGCCTCCTGCCCCGGAGGAGGACCACATGGTGAGCCAGACCTCTCCTGACCCACCCGCTGCTTCCCTCAGCAGTGTACTTCGTAGATCTGCCTGTTCTGCTCCGCACTCTGCCTCTGGTGAAGCCTCTCACCGCCCCTGAGCCTCTGGCCTGTACCCCAGTTCTGTATGCACAAACAAATCTTTAAAAAAAAAATTTTTTTTTATTTATTTATGCATACAGAACTGGGGTACAGGCCAGAGGTGCAGGGGGGTAAGAGGATTCACCAGAGACAGTGGGGAACAGACCACGCAGATTGACTGAAATATACTGCTGAGGGGAGGAGCATGTGGGACTGGAGAGGTCTGTGCCATGTGGGTTACTTACCTGGCAGGGAATGGAACAAACTCACGCTGTAGAGACTGTGGATGGCCTCAAATGCTGTGCTTTTACCCCCTTGCACCATCAGGGAGGGCACAACCTTGGGTTTTTAGCTTAAAAAGAAACAACAGGCCCCAAATAAAACACTTATGTTAGATCCCATGGAGCTTAACAGCAATTTCAGTTAAATCAGCCTGGAATTTTCTGATCAGCACTAGTGAGGTAACCTAACTGATAAGCACTCCCTGCCTTCCCCTAAAGGAAGGTAACCTGCCTGAAAGAATCCACTTTTTAAACTTTATTGTTCCTTTCTGTCTATAAAAACCTTTCATTTTGTACAACTCCTTAAAGCACCCTCCTTTTTGTAAATAGGATGCTGCTCAATTCATGAACTGTTTAATAAAGACAAAAAACTTTAAATTTACTTGGATGAATTTTATGTTTGTTGGGTTTTTTGTTTGTTTGTTTAATACACAAAGATCAGGGCCTGACCTAAGCCTTTAGATAACATATTTCAGAAAGATTCTAGGAAACAGGAGAGAGTACTGGAGAGAGTGAAGCACAGGAAGGATAACCGAAATAATGATGTAAACTGTACAGTTGTTACAAGCTGTGTAGAAGGCACTTCAGAAGCTCTTGGAATATAGTATAGTATATACTTAACAAAGGTTAGCTTCCATATTTTCAGTGCTTAATGCAGATTGATTTCAGCACTTATCTGTCCTAAGAGGTTGTAGTTCCCCTTTAGAGCACAAGAGGGAGTTTGAGACAACCTTTGCAAAAGGTTAGATCCCGTGGAGCGTAACTGCAATTTCAGTTAAATTAAATCAGCCTGGAATTTTCTGATCAGCACTAGTGAGGTAACCTAACTGATAAGCACTCCCTGCCTTCCCCTAAAGGAAGGTAACCTGCCTGAAAGAATCCACTTTTTAAACTTTATTGTTCCTTTCTGTCTGATTTACTAGTCATCTTCTCTTAAGTCCTTGCAGAAAGACAACTAAGAAGATGTACTTCCAAAATTAGAAAGGCAACCTGCCTTAGCTTGTGTATTGTGAGTGGTAACTATTTCTCAGCTTCCTGGACACGTATTTGCAGGGGGAAGTCACTGGCAAGCATAACGTATTTAGTATAAGAGCTGTCACATCCCTAAAGTAGATGATGTTTTTAAATAACCTACTTTATATACATTATCACTTTTAATTAACTTTCTTAAAGAGTCAGTGAAATAATTCTCTATTTTACAGAACAACCTGTGTGATCCATAAAAATATACCTAGTGAATGCTGTAAGTTAGATTTGAACAAAGCATTTGCCCTTTTGATTATTCCACACTGGCTTACTTTTATAACGCCTGTAAGTTTATTTTTACTAAATTCACTTATTTAACAGAGATGGACCAGAAAGGGGCCTGGTCAGAGGTGAGTAATAACTGATGAGACTGAAGGGAGGCTTTGTGCCATAGTGAGTTCTTGGATGTGAACACCCTGACCACAGACTGCAACTGTATTCATGTCAAAGCTGTAAGCACCTTGCAAGAGTGGGAGGCTTTGGAATTGGTCACTTAAGACTGGTCTCATGGGCCCTCCCTGGTGGCGCAGTGAGTTAAAGCACAGCTCTATGAAGCTATTGCAGCCACTGCAGCACCAGTTCAATCCCCAGCCAGGGAGGTGACCCACATGGTATGGCAGACCTCTCCTGAATGCCCGCTGCTCCCCTCGGCAGTGTATTTCAGTCAGTGTGCCTGTTCTGCCCACTCTATCTCTGGTGAATCCTCTCACCACCCCTTCCCCCACCTGTATGCAACTGTACCCAGTTCCTGTATGTATAAATAAATAAATCTTAATAAAAAAGAACAGTGGGGGGAGGGGTAATGCACTGGACTATGGTGATGGCATAGGGTGATTTGGTGTTGGGAATCCCACAGGGATTACAACTGAGATGAAAAAAATGCAAAAAATGATGTAAAAATAAACTATTAAAAAAATCAAATAAAATAAAAAATAAAAAAGATTGGTCTTACCTTGGGAGAATTGCCTGCCCGTCAACCCTTAAGAGTCTCACCTCTAAAATGGGCTGTTTCCTTCTTTATCAAAGGTCATTCCCCAAATGTCATTTCTTCTGAGTCTTTCCCTGTTTAGTCATTCTAACATCACACCTATGTCCATTCACTTTCTGTCCCATCATCTTGTTGGAATATTTCCTTAAAGATGCTTACTATTAACTAAAATTATATATTTTATAGACTTATATATTGTTTGTCTCCTGTTCTAGGATTCATAACCTCTGTGTGAGCAGTGATTCTGATAGGTTCATGTTTTTTCTGTGCCTAGGATACTGTTAAATGTTGGCACACACTAGCAATCAACAAATATTTGTGGAATAAATGAGTGATATATAATCATGAAAGAACTAAGAACAGAAGATGAAAGCTACAAATCAGGAATATTCCAGCAAAGAAAAGGATTTTCCTAACTACAAGAGTTACCCAAAGACAAAGCAGTCTTCCCTGGAGGAGGTTGTCTTCCCATCATCAGGAATGAGCCTATCAAAGCAATAAAGGGGCACATACATGGGGTTGGTGGGAGAGGGCTACTTTGAGGTCCCTTTGGCTTCTAAGCACCAGAGACAGTGGGGAGCATAACAGGCAGATCCACTGAAATACACTCCTGAAGGGAGCAGCGGGTAAGACCGGCGAGGTCTGTCACGACATGTGTGTCATCTCCCTGGCCAGGGGTCAAACTCATGCTTTAGTGGCTGCAGGGAGCTTCATAGTGCTGTGCTTTAATCCCTTGTGCCACCAGGGAGGGCCCAACTTGCCAATTTTTTGACTGCAGCTCAGAACCATGGACTAGTTATATCTCCCTTACTTTTAAGATGGTATGAATCAGTGCCCCTTTGTAGGTTTATTGTGAAAGTTAAGTGAGACGGTAGATGTAAGAAATCCATTTGAGTATTTATATATCTATTTATTCAGCAAGTATTCTCTGACCTCTTCTAAGGATGACACAGCAAGTACCATAAGGGATAGTAGTGTGAACTTCACCTCATGGAATTCAATTTAGTGGATCTTAGAGCCTGCTATCCTGTACCAGAGACTGTGCTCCTTTTGGTCAAGGACTGTTTGTTATTCATCCTTATACAATTAGGTACTCAGGAGATATTTGGTGGGTGGATCCATGATCATGAATTAAAATAAAAAAGTGAATAGAATTCCAGGTAGAGGGAGAAACTCATGCAAATTCAGGGAAATGTTATTATCCAAAAATAAAATTCATCCAGTAAAATTTAGAGACCTAATTGGCTTTCTTGAACAATTAATGAATCAGGGAGCATCCTATCCAGCAAGTAGAAAGGTTCTGCAAAGGCGCCACCAGGGAGGGCCCTATGTTCCTATTACCAGTGAGTGGCTCCATAGTTTGTTTATAGCAATTCCATTTTTTCCCCTTGTATAACCTATTGAACTTGTGCCCAAATCCAGGGATTTTTCCATGTCAAGTCCCTCTACTTTTCACTTTCCCCATTGCTATGATGTGAGTTCTAGTCTTTCTCTCTCACCTGGCTTATTTCAGCAATACCTAACTGCATTCCCTATCTCCTGTCTCCTTGCTTCCTCCCTCTCCCATTCAAAGTGTTATACCCATCGTGGTCAGGGCTAGCTTTCTTACAATCACATGCAACTGTATTTATTATTCCATTATCTGAAACCTTTCCTTGCAGTTAATGCCCAAATCTCCAACATGATTTATGAGGTCCTACGACCATCTGCTCTTATCTCTCTTTCAGTCCCATCTTCCTCTGCTCCCTTCATTGAACTCTGTGTTACTAGAATTGCTCCAGTTTCTGGTGACTTTTGACACCTGCTGTAGCTCCTGCACTGCATGGGGCAATCCATTGAAGGAGTCAGATGAAAACACCCGACCTGCCCACATACCTAAGCTCCCAGGTGGCCATGAGGAACTCACTCTAGTATGTAGATTTGAACCTGGTAAAGATCTGAACATTCCAAATGACCTCCACACTTATGCTACTAACTGTTCCAAAAGACAGACCCTCATTCAGTAAAGAGCATTAATTACATATCATATTTCATGTAAAAAGAGAAGGTTGAGTACTCTGACAACTAGAAAGATTTAAGGAACTGTTGCTTATAGGACTTTTAATTAAACAATAGCATTCACTGATCAGCCAAAATTCTGTGTTCTAATAGAAAGAATCTAATAGAAAGAATCTTGAAGTTGGATCTGGAATCTAGTTCTGCCATTTACCATATTGTGATCACAGGCAAGTCACTTGATCTTTCTGACTTCTGTCCTCATTTATAAAAAGGAGATAACAATCCATACTTTGCATGCTTGTATTGAGGACTGAGGTAAAAGATGTGAACAAGTATAGTACATTTTAATAATTAATCTTTATAGCTGTTGGCCAGTTTGATCCAAGACAAAAAGTAGAATTTTTGTCTTTCTCTCTTTTCTTACTTGTGCATTCAGATCTGGAAGTGAAGACAGTTCAATATAGCATGACATATTTTGTTCTTTTTGGGGAGTCACCTGCAAGTCATTAGGGAGGTAGTTGTTATGGGCATAAATGATACAACCAATGTCAGATATGGTTACTCTGCCCCTTAAGGTCAAAGCACTATGGGTTTGAACCTTGATTTTTACACTGTCTAACCTTTGTAAGTTTGTAACTCTCCCTGAGATTTCTACAAATTCTGTAAGGACTTGTGCTATCATATTTACCAAGCACTCAGAGACTAAAGTTACTAGTCTACTTTTTCAACAAATACCTAATAAAGGCCATTGCTCAATTTCCCTAATCACTCATGTGCTCTCTCCAAAAGCATTCCTGAGCGTAATGGCCTTTACTGAAGTCTTGAGAGTCAAAGAAAGCAGTTCCATCAAATCACAACAAACAACTTATTCTATTTTAGGCATTCCAGTGCTTAAACACTGTTGTCCACTTTCCATGAGATGGTTTCTCTTGACCCTTAACCCATATAGCAGCTACACTTCCACTGACTTTCTTACTCATAGTTTTCTTTTTCCCTTGCTAACTTTATCACCTCTTTCCTCATATTTTGCCTGCTGATTTCCAAATTCTTCTTCTTCTTTTTTTTTTTAATGCAGAGCAATCTAGTTTCTCTCCTTCTCAAACACATACCCACACTCTTCAAAACTTTGACTAGGACAAAAGGACTTTCTGTGCAGGAGAGTCTACGCTACATCTTTCTTATTATAATAATCATAGAGTATAATTTTTTCTGTGTGCTTACTATACATCTGGCAGTCTATCACATGTTCCCCAATAGTGACCTCACTTTTTTCTAGAGATTTATTTTTACTTATTTATGTATACAAGAACTAGGATCTAGGCCAGAGGCATGGGGGGAAGGGTAAGAGGATTCACCAGAGACAGCGTGGGGAGCGGAGCAGGCAGATTAACTGAAATACACTGCTGAGGGGAGCAGCAGGCAGATAGGAGAGGCCTGCTGCATCATGTGGGTCAGCTCCCACTCCTTGAATAGAACTCATGCTGTAGTGGCTGGCAATAGCTTGATAGCACTGAGACTTTAACCCCTGTGCCACCAGGGAAGTCCTGACCTCATTTTCTTATCTAATCTCCTTAGTGATTCTGTGAGATAGGTAGCTCTCACTACTGCTATTTCCACAAATGAGGGTGAAATGTGTGTCAGAAAAATGAGGTAATTTGCATAAGACACATACAAGCAGGTGGTGGAACATGGGCTGAAAGATGAGATCTGGCCCCAAACACTCTTTAGACCCAAAGAACAAACTCTTTCTACTCTACTAAGCGGCCTTACAGGGTAGGAGAAAAAGAAAGTAATCAAAAGACCTGAGGCTATGTAAATGCAATGCCATCTGTTCCCATATTGTTTCACAGCTTTAAAAAGATGGTTTTATATATCATCTCATTATTCCTATGAAGAATGAATAATCATCATCACACCCATTTTGAAATGAGGAAACTAGGGCCTTATGGCAGAAAGGGAGTGAAGGAGTAGACAATGTATGATACTTGATTTTGAGATCACAGAGGTAGTAGTTCTCTATTATTACAAAGTTCAGGGTGTGATCAGGGGAGCCATCAGCCAGGAAACCACATGGATACCAAAGTCATCAGGGACATGTCAGGGCAGGGGTTAGTGAGGACAACCATGAGCCAGGGGCTGGAATTTTCAATGCAAAATGAACAATTGGAGGCCCATGATGTCCTGAGGGATAAAGGGGGGTATGACTGGAGAACAAAGAAAATGGAATTTTTGAGCCCTCCCTGGTGGTGCAACCCATTAGGACACAGCACTGCAAACAAGCTGCAGCTGCTTCAATGCGAATTCAATCTCTGTCCCAGAGGTGACCCACCTGGCACAGCAGACTTTCCTGTCTCACCTGCTGCTCCCCTCAGCTGTGTACTTTGTCAATTTGCCTGTTTTGCTCCACACTCTGTCTCTGGTGAGTCCTTTCAATATCCCTGCACCTCTGACTTGTACCCCAATTCTGGATGCATAAATAAATAAAGCTTTATAAAAAACGGAATTTTTGTAAAAGGTGGAAGTGGCAATTTAACCTGAATTTTTGACTTGATGATGAGTTGGGAATGGGAAAGTGAGAAACCTGTAAGAAGAGCCCTGGAGGAGGTCAAATTTTAATTAAGTCAAAGAAGTAACTTGATTATTCTTTGGAGAAACAGATGGTGTAGGAGAATTTAACAAAGGAACAGAGTTCTAGAAGGCATAGAGGAAAGAGTTTCCAGAGAGGTTGATAGAGGGAAGGAGAGTGAAAAGGAGGAGCTAGAGCAGTAAAAGGATGAGAGAGAAAGAAATCGGACACCCGGAGGGGCTGTGAGTTGGGTAGTTTTCCAGGTTGGAGAGAAAAACTGCATGAAGGCTCATCACAGAATTGTGGGGGAAATGGTATCTGACTGAGATCTCTAAGATTTGGGGTGGGGAGGCAGAGTTGAGGAAAGGGCAGTGATTCTAAACCAAAGCTGACAGCTGGCTCCTGTGATCTCAGGGGACTTGAAGTGAAGTCTAGGTGAGGGTGGGAGGTTGGGTATTAATTACCTCCTGTACCTGCCTCCCCTGGCAGAGCTCTAAGTTCCTAATTACCAAGGAAGAACCTTTTCTTACTCCAAACTAATGCAGGTAATGTGGGGTCATGGAAGGGTTTTTGGTTTTGTATTAAAAAGGTTGATGGTAATATGATGACATTTAGAGCAATCACTCAGGCTGCTGGTGTAGAAAATGATAAGGAGAGTGTAGGCAGGGAGGCCCATTAGAAGGTTGTTATTTAGTCCAGGTAAGAAGTGATGAGGGGAAGGGAGAGTGGAGAGCCCTTCTTGTGGACCAACAGGTTAAGACTCAGCACTATGAAGCTCTCTGCAGCCACTACAACTGCAGCTGCAGCTTGAGGTGACCCACATGGCAAGGCAGACCCTCTCCTGTCCTGCCCATTGCTCCCCTCAGCGGTGTATTTCAGTAGATCCACCTGCTTTGCTCCCCACTCTGTCTTTGGTGAATCCTTTCATTGCCCCTGCACCTCTGGCCTGTACCCTAGTTCTTGTATGCATAAATAAATCTTTTATTAAAAAAAGAAAAGAAAAGAAGTGATGAGGCCTGACGGAGGTGAGGACCACAGCTGTGGAGATGTAGAGGCAAGGGCAAGGCTATAGGTCAGTTAAAGAGCTGTTATTATCAGGTTGATAGGATTTAGGGTGTGAACAGATGCATGGATAATGCCCAGGTTTCTTAGTTTCTTCTGGTCAGTCGTTCAGATGCTGCCTCTCTGCGAGCTTTTGTAAAGATGAAGCCATACAGTGAACAGGCAAGTACTTTAGAAGTTGCAAAATACACTCATCATTACCTTACATTATCATCAAAGTCCCCTGGTAACCCTAGTAAATTCAGCCTATGGAACGAGGTGTGAGAATTAAGATGAATCATAGTAGTCACCCAGAAATTGGGCAGCTTGTGTTCCTCAAGATACCCCAGATTCCCTACACCTGTCCCAAAACCCGGGAGGGGGGGGCAGGGGGCGGGACGAGCATGGACTCCGCCTCTGGGCGGGACGTGGGTGTGGCCAGGACGAGGCTTAGTCTAGCGGAGCAGAGCTGTAGCTGGAGCCTCAGCCTTAAGTCGCTGCTGTGGGCATCAGTCCTGATCCGCGCCACACCGCACCGCCCAGTACCCAGAACCTGGTTGCGCCTTCTGCCGCGCGCCGCCAGGTCCCGCGATCTCGCTGTTCTTGACAAGGAGCAAATCGCTGGTCCCGCACCGGAGTCCCAGGTAAGGGGCGCGGCCCCTGCCCACCGTGGGCTAAGGACAGGAACTGATCCTCGGCGCGGGGCGCCAAGGACGGTGAGCGAGGGCTGAGAAGGAGCACGAGGCAACGGAGTGAAAGCCGAGTAGAAGAGGGAGGCCGCCGCCGAGGAGGCAGTGAAGGGGCGCTTAGCCCGGGAAGGGGGGCTGAGGGGCGTCTTCTCGGACTGTGAAGGCCTCAGGAGAAGCTCTTAGGGCTGGAGTAGCTAGAGCAAGGGACAAGAAAGAGGGCTCCCGGGCTGGAGAAAAGAGGAGTGGTTATACTGGAGGGCAGTGAGGGATCGTGGCAGCAGGGGTTGGGGTGGGGTAGGGGGTGTGCGGAAATCCCGAGTGGGGGTCGTTAAGAGCCGGGGAATTGTAAAGGTCTGGAAGGAGTGGTGAGGGAAGAGTGTACCCCGGCAGCCCAGGGACTGTGAAGGGGAGAGGATTGACGGGAGCGAGGGCCAGGGGAGGAGTGGAAGTGAAAGGCTATTAACAGGCACTAGGTTGGGGGGTGTGGGTCATTTTGAACTGAGTGAGTTGATGAGGTGAAGGGACACTGGGCAGGAGGAGGTGCTGATGAGGTATAGGGGTGAAGAGACCAGTGTATGGAGAGCTAGGAGCCAAAAGGGTGTTGAGCTGGGAATGGGCAAGGGGATTAACCTTGAGTGGGGGGGAATGGGTGGGGTTTGTAAGTGGAAACCTTGGGAGAATGAGAAGGTGGGAGGCAACCCTGACTGTGTCTACCCAGACTGCAGAGGCAGGGGTGGGGGTCTGGCAGAGGGAGAAAGCAATGGCTGTGGGATTATGGACAGTGGGAGTCTGTGCTCTGGCTAAAGATGGGGTTGGGGGCAATGGAGAGGTTCTGGAAAGGAGCAGACATCAGTGGCTAGAGGTGAAGTAATTGTTAGGGAACTTAAGAGATTTTAGGGTGGTAGATATATCTGGCTGAGGGAGAGGCTGGGTGGGGGCTGTGGTTAAGAGTGGAAAGATATGGGGGCCCAGAGTAGAGTCCTTGGGCTTTCAGCACCAGCTGTATCTTAACATCTCAGAAGGTGGAGGAGGGGGCACAGGCACTGGGCCCTGTTACACTGCCACCTGGAATCACAGACAGGAAGAGAATGGTGGACAGAAAAATTCATCCTTAGGTCATCTCTGTTCTGGCATCTAAGTATGAGAAGGGATTTTAGGGAAGGCAGGGTGGCAGTCTGCAAGCTGATAGAGTTGTGGAGGGGAGTGTGAGAGACAGGGTTCTCTTTCCCACATTCTCAGAATCCAGATGGCAAAGGGTGGAGGGGCATAAAAAGAGTGGATTGGATGTATGCACAGGTGGATACCCACCTGTTTTATGCCTATAAAGGGTGGAAGACAATGGAAGTCCATGAGAAGACCTGTTTATTGTAGTGGGATTGTTGGTGCTATATTAGCTAGAGAAAAGATGTTTTCCCAGAGGGTGGGTCTGGGAACACTTCCTGCTCATGAAGGATTTAGCTAGCAGTGAAGGTGTGTATATTTATGATCAGAGGAAGCAATACAAGGAAAAGTTGAAATGATCTTCTGTTCAAGATATAAATCTCCTGTTTTTTTTTTTTAAAGAGAGGCATCAATAATCTATAGAATTTGTTTCAATAGCTTTCTCTCTAACCTTATGGTTCTTTCCATCTCCCCAGAGTGCATCACAGGTGCTTGGTGAATGCTGAATGACTGAGCTGTGGAGCTGCTTCTGCCTCACTTTTCTCATCTAGCCCCAATAATTGTTGTGAGAAGCAAATATAATGTGGGCGAAAAGAGCTTTGTAACCTGGAAAGCACTGCCCACAAGACAGAGGCCACTGATGTAATTATGCAGGTGGTGCCTACATTTTGTGCATGATAGTATGCAGTGGCAGCATCTAGTAGAACATCTGGCGTTTAGTAGGTGCCCAATAAATGGCAGCTATTATGATATTTTCTTTTGTCTCTAGGAGATGTGGGGGAAACAGTTAAGAGTTGGGCGTAGCTGGATTGGGTTGGGCTGGGCTGGGCTGAGCTGAGCTGAACTGGTGGTGATGGGTTGGCAGAGGGAACTGTCTAAAGAAAGGTTGAGTAGTAGATTGTGGCTTTAGTAAGGCGACTGCGTAGGGTGAGTTCCACAATTATTTGAATCCCTCCTATTCTTACCAGTAAATGTTTCCCAGTAAGATGTTGTTATATTTATTGAGTACCTGCTAAATGTTATATACTATCTAGATTATTTACCAACATTATTTATCTTCCAGGGTCAGTTGGTAGGAGAAAACATTAAGTGTACAGATAAGTGTATTTTAAATGGGTTATAAAACATTCTCCCATGTATTGATTTAAATTCTTAACACAGTTTTCCAGGAGTTATTTCATAGATGAGGAAACTGAGGCCCAAGGTGTGATTTGCCTAAGCTATGCAATTGCTGGAAGAACCAGGGCTTAACCCCTGTCGCTCTGATTCAGTCTTGTGCTTTTCCCATCAAGAGAGAAGTTTCGTCCATTTACTTCTTCCCTTACTGCATTTACTGAGTTGATCTCCCCTGGCTTGATTTCAGGGCTTTCTTCCTTCTTTCCTGGATTTCCTTAGGTATTTATCAGACTGAAAGGGTTATTTGTTTTTCACACCAACCCTTAGAGGAGCTGTTTCCTTCATTCTCCCATTCTGGGACCAGAAAAGATTCCCATATGATTCCTGGGCCTTCATCTGTATTGCTAGTCACGGAGACAGTGAGCTACCAGGCTCTATCATTTATGTGACTGTCACAAAAGAGAGGGAAGAGCTGACTGACGCTTATCTTGCAAATGCCTGTCTGTACACGCCACTGTCTGCTCAGATCTGCCTCAGGGGGCTACCCCCTGAGATGCTTGCCAGTGCTTCAAATGTCTGTGTAGCTGCTGCCCCCTCCTGAAAAGATCTCCTTGGGGGCTTTCGCATGAGCATGCCTTCAACTGAACCTTGGTGGTCTCAGCTCTCCCTACTCACACCATTGACTGGGGAAGCTGTGCAGTTACACTTAAACAGATGTTGACTGCACTGTGTGGCAGGAGCTAGGAAAGAGATGCTCAGCATGCTCTCTTACCCATTCTAAAATTGTTGTGCTTTTTATTTTTCCTAACCCTAGTTCAATCTGGGAGTCACTAGCTAGCAGATGTTCTAGTCCTGTCTCAGTTGATATACTGTGTGACCTTGAACAATTCATTTCTCTTTGTGGAGCCTCTGCATATTTTTTAAACTGCAAAATGAAGGGGAGTAGATCAGACCAGGCACTGAAACTATTTTTCATTTTTGTCTCACTCCCCACTCTCGCAATTGCAGCAGACATAGCTAATAAAAACAAAACACTCTTTTTGCTGATTCTAGGAGAATGAATTTTTCTAAACACAGTGTATGTATGAAGCATGCTTATGTGCATTCTCCTATTTAGAATTCACAGTAGCCTTGGAGATAGGTAATATTACCATATCATAGGTGAGGACACTGAGGCTCAGAGTTTAAATGACTTCCCATGTCACTGAATTACTAAGAAATGGGGGGAGGGGGAGCAATTTTTTTGTTACGGTAAAGCTGCCACTCCAAAGTATAAAGCCAGCAGAAACATGAAGACCAATGATATGACATTTACACTGATTGTCTGACACACGGCAAATATTCAATAAATGTTTATTGGAAGGAGTCATTTGCTCTAAGTATTTACTGTAGGTCCAGTGTTGATAGAGTGTAAGGATGGATAAAACTCAGCTGAATTCCAAAGGGGAGGCAGACAGTTCACTGAAAAATGATCTTAAATAATGGAATCCAGATCAAGGGGAGGGCAACTGAACAGGATTTGACTGCAAAAGTGAATTAAGGGGCCAGTGAAATAATATATATTGAGTACCTCCATGGGCCAAGAAACCATGCCAGGCCCTCCCTGGTGGTGCAATGGATTAAAGTGAAGTACTGCAATGAGCTGCAGCCCTTCAGTGAGAGTTCGAACCCAGACCCTAGAGGCGATCTACATGGTGTGGCAAACCTCTCCTGACCCGCCCGCTGCTCCCCTCAGCAGTGTACTTCCTCACTCTGTCTGTTTGGCCCCTGTTCTGTCCCTGGTGTACCCTCTCACTGCGCCTATAACCCAGATCTGTATGCATAAATAAATCTTTTTTTTTTTAAAGAAACCACGCCAGATTGACTTACATATGGATGGTAACTGTTAAAATTCTCTTAGTACCAAAGCTCTGTGAAGTAGGTGGTATCTTCTCTATTTAAGAGAAAGATGCTATGCCTTAGAGAAGGGATATGGTTTGCCCTAGAATTCAGATGAGTTGTAGAACAAGGATTGTAAACTTTCCCATAACACAATACTATACTGGGTCTAGTCTCAGCTGTTAGCTGTGAGACTTGTGCAAATCCTCTTAATTTCAGTCTCCCTTTTTTTTTTTTTTTAAAGATTTATTTATGAGCCACTGCAGCACCAGTTCGATCCCCGCCAGGGAGCTGACCCACATGGTGCGCAGACCTCTCCTGACCTGCCCCCTGCTACCCTCAGCAGTATACTTTGTCAACTTGCCTATTTTGCTCCCCACTCTGTCTCTGGTGAGTCCTCTCACCCACCACACATCTGACCTTTATCCCAGTTCTGTATGCATAAATAAATCTTTTTTTTTTTAAGTAAGTAAAATGGTAAAATCTTTAAAAAAAAGATTTATGCATACAGAACTGGGATACAGGCCAGAGGTGCAGGGGTAGTGGGATGATTCACCAGAGACAGAGTGGGGAACAGAACAGGCAGATGAACTGAAATACACTGTTGAGGGGAGGAGTGGGAGTGGGTCAGGAGAAGTCTGCCATGCCATGTGGGTCACCTCCCTGTCCAGGGATCAAACACATGCTGAAGGTGCTGCAACTAGCTTCATAGTACTGTGCTTTAACCTGTTGCATTACCTGGGAGGGCCCTCCCCTGATAATTTCATGATGCTAAATCTACCTGTTTTACTCCCTTTTGTTTCCTTTGGAGGAAAAAAAAAGCAGACATTCTAAAAGAAAACTACATTTTCAACTTAGGGTAGTTCTCCTTCCCTCTGACTTCTCACCTATCTGAGTGCTGAGTGCTGAACACAGGGAATGCAAGTGAAGAAGCAAGGCAACCTGTGTCTGGCACCATGTCAGGGAAAGGCATGGATAAGATGATGGGACCAATTGCTGGACTGTGGTGTGTTCTAGGGTAGGAGAGCATGGTGGCAGGTCTGAAAGGGTTGGGTTCCAGGGAAAGCCTGGAATAATGAATACTTGCAAAATGAATGAATAAGTGAATAAACAAATAATAGGTCTAGGCATTGAAGGATTCAGAATAATGATGTCTTCACACATGAGTGGGAGACACCATTTTACTTAGGTCTTAATAGTTGTTTTCCCATTTTAGTCTTATAATAGTCCCCAAAGAATATACTCTCTCACTTGTTCAGGATAATGGAAAAAGGCTTCAGAGAAGATAATATAGAGTATTTATTCTTTGATTAGTTGGTTCCTAGTCAAACTGAACAGTTTGGGCTTGATTTTTTTGGAGCTAGGAGTCTAAACTGGATCTTTCCGGGAATGTTCATGCATTTGCTGCTTTGGCTTTTTTTTCCCCTTAAAAGTCAGTTCAGGAACTTCCTCCGACAGGACACTCTCCTAGACCACCATTGCCTCCAGATTTAGTTAGCTGTATCATGGGGGCTTTCTCAGCCAAAGTTTCCTTTTGATTTATCATTTAAATGCTGCTTTGTTCCTTTGGGTTCATGTGCTTTTTCAAACTCTTATCTGTGGCCACTCAGACTTTGGACATCATGTCTGATTCTTATTTGTATTCCTCATTCTCAGCACAGGGCTTGACCCAAGTAAAGTCCTCAGTAAATATTTACTAAGGAGTGAATGGGAGGAACTGAGTTCCACCCCAATTCTGAGACAACATTTGGCTTAGGTGCAGAGATGGGGTAACTCTGAGTTGTGTGAATTTCCTCAGTGATGCTGGGATGGAGGGTGGGTATGTGTACAGCAGACTGACCATTAACAGATTGGTGACTCAGGGTGACACTGAAAGTGTGTGTCTCTTCTGCAGATGGCTTCAGTGACTGATGGTAAAGCTGGAGTCAAAGATGCCTCTGACCAGAATTTTGACTACATGTTCAAACTGCTCATCATTGGCAATAGCAGTGTTGGCAAGACCTCCTTTCTCTTCCGCTATGCGGATGACACCTTTACCCCAGCCTTTGTCAGCACCGTGGGCATCGACTTCAAGGTGAAGACAGTTTATCGTCATGAAAAGCGAGTGAAGCTGCAGATATGGGTGAGTCCTGGGCATCTTGGGAAGGACTGTCCTGTGAGGTAACAGTCTGCTGATAAAAAGGCTGGAAGCCCAGGCTGGGTTGTATCTTGTGGGTCTTATGGCATCAGCTATCAATGCTGTTTCAGGTCAGGCCCCTGGGCTGTCCCTTGCTGGATTTATGTTTGAGTTCCTCTGGGGCCTTGGTTGCTTCTGCTGCTTGCCTATACAAGAGGCGTTATCTTTGCCTATACAAATGAGTGATCAAGAATCTGGGTTTTGGAGGTAGAGACCTGGGTCAAATTCTAGTTCTGAAACTTAATGAGTCATGGAATCGTCACTAAATTACTAAACCTTTTTTACCCTTTCCTCTGGCAGCTATAATAGCATCTATATCATAGGTGTGTTGGATGCCTAGCATAGTTCCCAGAACATGGTAAATGTACAATAAATGTTAGCAACTATATCTATAATCTATAGACACGTAACAAATATCTTGGGTTGAAACAACAATAATAATTCATTATCACACAGTTTGTAAGGATTAAACCATCAGGAATGGTTTCTGGACTGTAGCCTTTCCTGAGGCTGCTGAAGGCTTATGTAGGACTGGGAGGTGACCTTCCAAGGGGGATTATCCCAAGACTGATATTGGCCAATAGCAAGTGGCCTTGGTTCCTTACCATTTGGCTCTCTCCACAGAGTTGCTGAAGTGTCTTCATGGCTTTTTCTAGGTGAAGAAAGCCAAAAACCCTAAGAGACAATGTCTCTTACTGCTTAGCCTTAGAGCATTCCATTGGTCACTGACTCAGTAGAAGGAAACTACATAAGGGTATGAATACTGAGAGGAAAGGAATCGGTGGGGACCATCTTGGAACCTGGTTACCAAAGAAACTCTTAATGGTGTTTACTGATGATGCCAATAAAATATATATACATAGAATTAAGAGGACATAAAAACATGTAGATCATATAATTTTCATTAATGAATTAGCATTGAGATTGGAAATTTTGAAAATTTAGTGTATTAAAATGTTTGAAACATGTATTTGTCCATTCGAGTTGTTAAATGCACATTGGCACATTATGAGTATATCCTATTGGCATAGTCTGTATATTGTACTTTTTTATGAGCTATGTCCATATATTTTTAAAGACTTATTTATGCATACAGAACCAGGGTACAGCAAGAGGTGCAGGGGCAATGAGAGGATTCACAAGAGACAGAGTGGGGAGCAGAACAGGCAGACTGACAAAGTACACTGGTAAGGGAAACAGCAGGTGAGACAGAAGAGGTCTCCTGTGCCACGTGGGTTACCTCCCCGACTGGGGATGAAACTTGCACTCAGGTGGCTGTGGCCAGCTTTGCAGCACTGTGCCTTAACCCATGCCACCGGACCAACACTTGTGTTTTGCAGGAGATAAAAAAATGCAGATTCAGAGGTTAATTAAGTGAACTTAGGTTAATCCAAACAAATAACCAAGTAGGGTTTCAACCTCCTGATTCTAAATTACAGATCCTTTTTTCTATACCATGTCTACTTGACCTCATATTTCTGTAAGAGTTCATTTTTAAATTGTATTCCCTATTAAAAGCATTGAAGAATTATGTATCATTAGATATGGGGAAGCCATACAGATCATCTAGTTCACTGGGTCTAGAATTGTGATCTCTCGCTCATTGATATTAGTGTCACCTGGGAATTTGTTGGAAATGCTGATCCCTAGGCGGCACCCAGGCCCAATGAATCAAATTCTGGATTATGGCCCAACAATCTGTGTTCTAACAAGCCTTCCAGGTGGTTTTGAGGTGGGCTAAAATTAAAGAACCACTGATTTAGTTTAACTACCTCATGGTGAGAATCAATAAGCATTATTAAGTGCTGTTATGTGCCAGGTGCTTCCACTTGTGTTATCTGACGTCATGCTTGCAGCCAATGCACTGAGGAAGGTGAAACACAGGATATTTGGGGCATCTGAGCAATATAGTGAAACTGGAGCAAGGCTTCGTAAGAGCAGGGAGGGGGTGTTGGGGGGAGAGTCTGCTGGAGAGGCTATATGAGGGCAGCTTGCAGTCAGGGAGGCCGTGTACAACAAACAGAAGGTTCTTGCTAGGAGTCAAAGGGTATGTGCCTGGTGACTCCTTAGGGAGTTGAAGAAACTATTAATAGAGTTTATTTTTATCTGTGAATATAAAGTACATTTTTACAATATGGATTGACAGAGATGTCTTTATTTGATCTCTGCATCAGATGGTCACATATACTTCACATGAAAAAAATTTCAGATAGGAGGGGACTGTTCTGCCCTTGTTAGGGATTGGCAGTGATGGTGTCTGGAACTCTTTCATTTTCAGCCTGTGACAAGGGCTTTTGCAGTCTTCCTCTTAAGTGGAAAGGATAATCTTATTGATTATCCTACCTACTTTTAACTAAATGAACCCTATAAGAGTCTTACAAAGAAATCTGTGACTGAAACCTCTGATTGAAGACAGTACTGATTATAGTGAAGATAGAAAATGGCTGAACTGATGCTTTTCTGACTCCCAGCATAAGTTCATTGTCAGCGTATTTCAAGGCAAATCAGTGATGATCTAATTAGATATGACATGGTTAATCACATTGCTTTGGCTTAAAAATAATTTGCAAAAAGGTTGCATGTGCTTTTCTGTAGCAAAAATAATTTTCTGATTTTGTAAATTTAAATGTATTTCATTTTTATGTGTTTTAATATCCATGTGTTTTAATATTTACAGAGCATACATAAACACATATGTACATACATACGTACATGCATAAAATCTAAATAACTATACAAATATTGTGGGTACTGCGCCTTCATTTTTCTTACTTACTGGTTATAAATTGGTATAAATTTGGAGACCTTCATCACAGGCACTGACGGCACTGAGGAGCCTAAAAGTGCTTAACAGGTCATATCTGCATTCTAGAAAAACCTCTCGTTTTGTTTGGAAGGTAGATGGAAGTAAGACCAAAAACGAGGTGGTTAGAAAAAGTAATAAGGACCTAAACTAAGTGTATTAATCTTGTCAAGCTACCATAACACAATAGTATGGACTGTATGGCTTAAACAAAATAAATTAAATTTATTCTTGCAGTTCTGGGGATAGGCAGTTGAATATCAAGTGTTGCTGCTTGGTGAGAGCTCCCTGTTGGGATGCAGACAGTTGCCTTTTCACTGTTTGCTCTAGGGTCTTCCCTTGGTGTGTATATTTGTAGAAAAGCAAGCAAGTCCTCTGGAATTTCTTTTTATAATCCTACTGGATCAGCACCCCACCCTTATACCCTTATTTAATCTTAACTACTTTCTTAGGGTTCCCATCTCCAAATATAGACACACTGGAATGTGGGGGAGGGAGGTTAGGGCTTCAATACAAATTTTGGGACTTTTGATTTTTTTTTTTTAAGCTGTATGAGATTTAGTAAGTCATTTCACTTCTGTGATGAATAGATAATACCCTCAACTCTAAAGGGGCTACACCTAACAACATAGTATGATACCCGGTACGTATAAGGAATGCAATCAATGTTAGTTTCCTTTCTTTTTCTGTTCTTGAGCCACAAGCAAAAGGTGAATGGGTCCCCTCCCAAGGCTTCCCACTTGTGGCTCCAGGAGCACTGGAACAGCAACCAGAAATTCACTAGCACTGTTGGAGGTGTGGCTTTAATTTTTCCAGTCCATTCAGTTTCTTTCTGAGCCCTTCAGAAAGCCATTTTCAGGATGGAAAGTGGAGAGGGGAGATGAAGAGGTGATGAGCATTGCTGAGCAGGACCATTCACAAAAGGAGTTCTATCATCTCTGGGGATATGGGGCAGCGAGGGCATTATAGTGTTTTTGTTCCCTGAGGGTCCCTTGCCGCATAGGTCCCTGAGAGCCCCCTCTGTTTCCTGAGAGGTTAATTATTATGAATCAGAGAAGAAAACCTTACAGGGGAGGAGGGGACTGGGGAAAAGTCTCAATAATAAGGAGTGAGAACATGCACAGGTGTGAAGGGAGGGGGACTCGGTAACTCCACAGCAACAGACCTGACCAGAGGCCACTTATTGCTGGGTTTTGGTTGCCAAGCAACCCTTAGAGACCTGTGGCAAGAGCAGAGTGAGAGAGGCCCTTTAATCTCTACATGGATGGAGCCCACTGCAAAGACTGTTGGATCTGGAACTGCTCAAAGGAAGAATCTGGGGGTATATGGGGGACTGAGTAGTCTTTAACACTAGGACTCTGGAATCAGGGTTCCCGAAGACAGGAGACTTTGGATTGACTGTTTTCCCAACTGTGAAATGAAAATAATTCTTGCTCTTCTTGCCTCATGGATTTTTGTGAAGACCAAATGAAAAAATGGAAGTGAAAGACCATGGAGAACTAATAAACCTTGAGTAAATTAGAAGATCTACAGATATTGTCAGCCATGTGAATCCTCCTGATAAGTGCTCTAAACCACTTTTTGTGTCTTTCATCTAGGGAGGTAGTTACCACTTTCAAGAATGGCTGGTTGGGGTCAGAGAGGTCAAGTTATTTGTGTGGAGTGGAACAGAAAATTTCATTCTTTCACTCATTCAAGAAACATTATCTGCTACTCACTCTGTGCCAGGTATTATGCTCAGTGTGGAGGAACACCATTTCTGCCCTCATGGAGTTAACATGTTAGCAGGGGGCATAGGAACTAAGTATATGAATAACAAATAACTCATTTCATCTGTGGTAAGAACCCTGAAGCAAAGAACAGACTCGTTTCAAACTCAGGTACTGAGATGCAGAGCTTAGGAATCACTGAACTTGTGATTTAGGTCTCATTCCCTGGCTTGTGGTTGGGTTTCAGACTCATTTCTGCTGAAAATTTACAAGGCTTATTAGCTGATGTTCTTCATCACACCAGCTCACCCATCAGGGAACACAGTGGCAGGAACCCCATCATGGGAAGATAGAACTGACTCCTTCCTACTCCCACCATTGAGGATTTTGTGGTGCCATATCAAAACTTTTAAGATAGTGTCTTTATATATATATATAATAGTTTATTTTTACATCATTTTGTACATTTTTTTTCATCTCAATTGTAATCCCCATGGGCTTCCCATCACCAAGTCACCCATATGCCATCACCACAGTTCAGTGTACTTCTCTCCCCCCCATTCCTCACTCCACCCCCACAAAATGTCTCTGGTATAGGCTGTTCATTCTTCTTCTTATTTTTTTTTTAAAGATTTATTTATTCATGCAGAACTGGGGTACAGGCCAGAGATGCGGAGCGTGAGAGGATTCACCAGAGACAGAGTGGGGAGCAGAACAGGCAGATCGACAAAGTACACTGCTGAGGGGTGCAGCGGGCAGGTCAGGAGAGGTCTGCCGCACCATGTGGTCACCTCCGGGGCAGGCGGGATCAGACTCATGCGGAAGTGACTTAAGCTTCTTAGTGCTGTGCTTTAACCTGCTGTGCCACCAGGGAGGGCCTCATTATTCTCATTATTTTTTAAGATAGTGTCTTATCTGCCCAGGGTGACTTGTATAAAAAACTAGCCAGTCAACTGTCTGGTTTATCCATCATTCATTTATTGAGAGTTTATGAACTCTGTTTGGTGAAGGATCTACAAACTACTATCCTTACTGCTGGGCCTGTTCTGGTATCATTATTCTACTTCCTCTTTCATTCTCTTCAACTCCCTCCTCTGAAGCCCTTGGTTACAATAGTGTTGGTGTATATCTCCCTCATTCTATTTGTTTTGCTGCACAGGTGATGATTTTAAAAAGATAATGTGTGCAAAGCACCAACCTAGTGCCTGACATGGGGTGAACCCCATGTCAAAACAAGTAGGAGTTTTTATTAAAGATATAAGGGGATCAATAAATGATATGCCTTTCCTTCCTCACTTGAGTATGGAACTAATTGAGAGATAGATGCAGGAACCAGAGAGATGGAGAGTAGTGCGCCTGCTTTATTACTGATAAAAGATGGGGATAAAGCATATGGTCTAAGTCTTCAGATAAGCAGGGCTTGCTAATACTTCACTCTGGTCAAATGGACACACAAGCCTGTCACAGGTGAGTGTGGGCTGCTAGCTACAATTACCCCACACAACATGACTTCAAACTTAAAGTAGCTTTGCTCAGACTTATGATGCTTAATGCCTAAGGCATCCCATCCAGGTCTGTTGTAAAATTCTCTGTCTTCAGGTCAGTCTTCCTTATGGAGGGGCAAAGGAGGGTTCCTCTTCTAATAGCTCTTTTTATAATTAAAGTGATAGATAGAAGTAACCATTAGTGTCAGACAAAGCTTTGGCAGAATGATAAAAGCTGGGACAAATAGGAAAGGTATCTTACGACACTTCCTAGAAGTCCTGAGTGTCATAGAGTAAGAGCCACTGCTTCTGTAACCAGGAGCTGGGAATAAGAACAGGTGAGCTGGGGGTGTCAGGCAGTCAGCTAGGTTCATTCACTGGCCAACTGTCTTACTCCCTCACAGCTGCATCAATGAATGTTAGGTTACCATATGGCTTTGGAGTCACTTATAAATAATTAAGTTAGTGAATATTAAATCGGGGAATATCAAAGGTCTATATGTTAGGACCAGTAATAAAAGGATACATAAGATGTAATAGGGCTTTGAGATGTGGGAAAGACACCAAAAAACCTAGATGAGGGTAGATGTGGCTCAGGAGCAGTCATTTAACAAATATTTACTATGCTAGACATTGGGAGTAGATAAATTAATATGACACATTCCCAGCTCACCAGGAACTAATAAGATTGAATTTACCTTTGAGCTCCAAAAGTGAAAAAAAATTAATAACTGGTCTCTTGTTCTGGTTAAGGGAAACAACTAAGACATCAAGAAAGACTGACTTTTCCCTAGAACTTTAGAATATGTGCTAATAGATTATTAGGAGATTGAGTAGCTCTCTAATGAGCATCTATATTGGTTTCCTATAGTTGTATTCACAAATCACTATAACTTAATGACTTAATAAATTTAGGGAAAAAAAAACACAAATTGTTTCTTACAGTTCTGGAGGTCAGAAGTTCAAAATAGGTCTTCCTGGGCTAAAGTCAAGGTATTGGTAGGTCTATGTCTTTTTATCTTTAAAGATTTATTTATTTATGCATACAGAACTGGGGAACAGGCTGGAGGTGCAAGGGCGGATTCATCAGAGACAGGATTCATCAGAGACATAGGGAGAACAGGCAGATTGATGGAAGTATACTGCTGAGGGGAGCTACTTCTTTAGATGCCAATAAGTTCCTACATTTAGAGCTCATCCCATCTCAGTCTCTATATTTTAGATATGAGGAGGCTGATCCTGAAGAGGTAAGGATTTTACTGAGGGCCTATGGCAAAGTCTATGGCTAACACACTCCAGGGTTTCTCATGCCACCTTTAGGAAGGTGAAATTTGGCCATTCAAACATAATGTGGCACTTATGGGAATCACAGAAGAGGTTGGAGGCTGAGGGACAAGTCCTGGAGTCAGGGACAGGTCCTCTGGCTCCAGAAATGTGGAGGCAGTTTCGGAGTGTAACACCCCAAACTCTGATTATCTTAGGATAATCAGAACTTTTCCAGGTAGCAAGTTTCCTTGTGTGGCTACAAACACATGTTGATACTTTCATCTTCTCAAAGCCTATAACAGTAAGCTGCTGGAAGAGGTTTAATCTGATTTTTAAAATCACAACAAAGAACACAGGAAGTTACATCAGATGTGCAGTCGTATCTGTTCTTTGTGACTTGCAGATGAATTAGCCAGCAATCCTGATGGGCTGTCCAAGGGACCTCTACTCTTTGGGGTCACCACCTCTTTCCCCCACTCACATTGGTAAGGGGGAAAAAAAACAATAACCTACAATCTATTTGCATATTCATTCATTCAAGACACCTGTATCATGAACCTATTATGTGCCACACACTGTCATAAAAGGGCAGACAAACAGAGTACAGTATAAATGATAAAGTAATAAGGAAAGTGTGATAGGAGTACAAGGAAAGAAATAGCTACCTCTGCCCAAGAAAGTTATTGAAGGCTTCATAAAGGAAGAAATGTTTGAACTGGTCTTGGCAACTGAAGAAGAGTTTTTTTCAGGTTATTACAGAGAATAATCTTTATAAGCCAAAGAGAAGATATTTGCAAAAGCATGGGCCCAAGGACCCATTATGTGCCTTGCTGGAATAGGCTCTGCAGGGACGAGTGAAATGAAGTTTCTACCTCTAAGGCACTGTTGTAGTAAAGGAGATACAGCATGTCCACAAACACTGATGATGCTACAAACATACGATGCTTTGATAGAGGCAGAGAAAATTTTAAGGGAATTCAGAGTAGCAATGCTTCCTCTCTGCTTGAAGACATCAGAAAGGCTCCATGGAGGAGGTGGCCTTATGGGATGAGAGGAGGTTCTAGCAAATAATCACATCTTGAGAGGCAGGACCGTCTGTTTCATTCATCTAGCTCTGTGGTCTATACTGACCTAAGTTTTTTACTCAGCTGATAACCGCTGTAGGGAGGAAGTGGTGCAGCATGTGATGAGGAGCTCAGCCTTTGGAGTGAGCCCATTTTTGCTGCTGTCACCTTGTACAAGCCCTGTTATCTTTCTGTATTTCACTTTGTTCTTCTGAAATAAGGATAATTTTGAAACAACCACACAGTGTTGCTGAGAGTTGAAATAAGATAATACTTTGGCTAGTACCCGGTACATAATGAGTGATTACTAACTGGTAGCCTTTATTAGCATTAACAGTATTACTCTCAAGAATTGACTTGTGAATGCCAGGAGTCTGGATGTGATCTGAACTAGACTAGGCATCCTGTTTAGGATTTGATGTATATCCTCCTGAGGTCTTTCTCTGAGTCCTAAGCTGAGTCTGCAGTGTGGCTGGTGGCTGACTCCTTGGCAGAGCCTTGCCCTGAGATCATATGTGGTTTAGCTGGGGAGTTAAAAAAATGAATTAAACCATAACAAAGCAAAATGCATATGCTGAGTGAATGCAGTAGAAATTTAAAAGAGAAAGTTCAGTGTTGGGCTGAGTGGGTAGGAAATTGGTGATGGTGGTGGGGACATTATAGGATGGGTAGAGAGGGAAAAGGTTTAGTGAGGATTTCCAAGCATGGGGATCAAAATAAGCTGAGCTGGGGTAAGGATAGGGGTGAGTTGTAGTTTGCTTTGTAGAATGTTCTTACTATGAGGTGTTTGGACTCTTGTCTGTCACATCTCTGCCTCCGCTTCATCTACTGTGTGCTGTGGCCATTCAAGCCACACAGAACTCCCCTTTTATGTGTTTTTTTCAACTATTCAACCATTCACTCAACCATATTTACATTGTAGGCACAAGCATGTTCTAGGTGCTGCAGATGCAACAGTAAAACTGACAGAGAAAAGCCCTTACCCAATACTGCCCTAGATTTAAGGGGGAGAACTATGTTCTCTGATGATAAGTGTCATGGGAAAACACAGCAGGATAAGGGAAAGAGGAAGGAGGTTACTTACAAATTTAATTATGGTGGCCAGAGTAAGCCTCACTGAAAAGGGGCTTGTTGAGTAGTAAAACCTGAAGGAGGTATGGGATATTTTGGTGAAAGAGTGTTCTTGGCAGAAGGAAGTAAGTGTAGAAACCCTAAGGCAGAACTATGTCTGCCATATTCCAGGCATAGTAGGAGGACAGTGTAGCTGGACTAGGGAGGAGAATAGTCAGAGGTGAGGCCAGAGAGTTAGTAGGAGGGCCAGATTAGAGCCTAAATAAAGAAAACAACTTTATTAAATATAAATGAGATACAAAGCTACTTAGTTAATGTATATAATTTGATGAGTTTGGACATATGCAAACACCTGTGAAGCCACCATCACAATCAAGATACTAGACCTACCCAGCACCTCTGAAAAGACTTTGTGTCCATCCTCCCCAACTCTTTAATGGTAAAAGTACTTAATATGAGCTCTACTCTGTTAACAAAATTTTAAGTGTACAGTACAGTATTAATAACTATAGGCACTATGTTGTTCAGCAGACCACTAGAACTATTCATCTTGAATAACAAAATCTTTATACCAATTGAGCAACTTCCCATTTCCCTCCCCTTTCAGCCCCTAACACCATTAATCTATTCTATGATTTATAGAAAATTTGCAATGAAAATACATAGAATCCCATTTATTTTTAATCCAGTTTACCTAATGTTAACATCTTACATAATAACGATGGTACATTTGTCAAAATTACAAATTTAAAATTGGTACACCAAACTAAACACTTTATCTAGATTTTAATAGATTTTCAGCTAATGTCTTTTTACTATTTCAGAATCCAAACCATGTTGTATCTAATAATATAGTTTTACTTGAATTATAATTCATATAATATAGTTACCTTTAAATTATATACTTCACTGGTTTTTTAGTATTCAAAAATTTGTGCAACCATCACTAGTATCTAATTCAAGGATATTTTAGTGACTTTTTAAAAAAGATTTATTTATTTATTCATATAGAACTGGGGGACAGGCCAGAGGTGCAGGGGTGGTGAGAGGCTTCACCAGAGACAGAGTGGGGAACAGAACAGGCAGATCTATGAAGTACACTGCTGAGGGGAGTAGCGGGCGGGTCAGGAGAGGTTTGCCACACCATGTGGTCACCTCCGGGGCAGGCGGGGATCGAACTCATGCGGAAGCGGCTTTAGCTTCTCAGTGCTGTGCTTTAAACCGCTGCACCACCAGGGAGGGCCCAGTGACTTATTTTTTAATATTTAAAAGGATTGCTCTGAGGCAGGATTATACTGGTTTCAAGAATAAGTTATAAATAGGCAAAGGGCAGCAGGGAGGATCAGCTAGGATTTGCAATTAGCCAGGCCAGGAATGAATGGTGGCTTGAATTGGGGTGGTAGTAGTGGTGGTAGTTAAAGTGGTCAGTCTGTGTATTTGTTGAAAATACTGCTGACAGGATTTGCTGATAAATTGGATATAGAGAGATTAAGAAGGGGGAAGTCATGGATAATTCTGAGGGTGTGGGTTGAGCAACCTGCAAGTGTTGGAGATGCCTTTGACTGAGACAGGAAAGACTTATGGAACAGCAGGATTTGGGGAGAAAATCTGAATCTGAAATTTGGGACCAACTGTTAGATAACTAAGTAGAGCTACAGAATAGGCAGCTGGAAAAAATAAGCCTGCAGTTCTGGGCATTTGGCTGGAGTATAAATTAGTAGTCATCAGCAAATAGATAGTATTTAAATTCATGAAGCCAGGTCCTCCCTGGTGGCACAAGGGGTTAAGTCTCAGCAGTATGAAGCTATCTGCAGCCACTGCAGCAGTTCAATCCCCAGCTAAGGAGATGACCCACATGGCACAGCAGACCTCTCCTATCTCACCCATTGCTCCCTTCAGCAGTGTGTTTCAATAGATACACCTGTTTTGCTCCCCACGCGGTGGAAGTTCTCTTGGACACAATTTTCTGATGAAGTAGGTCATCTGAAAGTGAGGATGGGGTAGGAGAAAGGAGAATGTTTTTTAAGGAGGTGGAAGTGAAAAGACTAGGGAAATGTAACTTGATTGCTGATTAGCATTAAGGCTCCATTTGAAATTAGTGATCATAAATTTAAATTCATGAATTCATGAATTTAAAGCATAGATGTGTGTTTAGCTCCCATACTGCTTTTCTCTGTAGATACAGACATCACATAAGCAGATCACTGGCTTTAATGAAAGTGTTGTTTTGCTGAGTACATATGACACAGCAGTCAAGGATCACAGGAGGCAGGATGTGTGCAGGAGAGACATTGTCATGACCGATCATAGAATTCAAGCTGGGCAGCAAAGAAGGTGAGAATGTAGGGGTGTGAAGGACCGGGAAAAGATGGTAGGGGTTGAAAACCCTTGAAGCTGGTAATATGGAAGAAGTGAACTAGAAAGGTCCTAGTGATCTGAGTGTAGGCTACTTAAATTCACTGTTGGTCATTACCAGTGCTGTGGAGGCCAAGGTAGAGTGAGGTCAATGTCACTGAAGGAGTTTGAGGAAATAACATTTGAAGATGCTGGAAGGCTCATCTCCATGGATGTTGAAATCACCAAGGACTATGGAGAAATACAGTGAACTAGGAGCTGTTCATTATTCAGTGATCATGGTTTATCGAGGGATAAGTGGGTGGCATAATCATAAGATGAGATTCAACGTGATGGTGTTTTGTTTTTTGAAGAAGGGAAAGAAAATGATTTGGCAGCAAGGGGTGAGAAGCAATAGCATATATATTATATCTCTTGGTGTAGTGATTCAAAGGTGGTGAGAGAGGAAGCAACCCTTGATTCTGAGGACTGAGGGGAAGGCCTATTCTCAGGGAGAGGTAGGTTTCTATTTATATAAGGAGGTAAAAAGAAAATTTAGAGAAGAGGTTGAAGAAAAAGTGTTTCTAATGACCAACTGTTGAGTTTCAGAAGGCTTATGGAAAGGTTTCAGTGGGGAGTAGGGGGAAATCTTGTGAGAAAAGATATGTACAGAGCTGGAAGGGTAGCAGAGTCCAGGAACCAGGAATGGCCTGAAGGACTTGGGCTTTTTGCCATGGCTTAGAAGAATAGAGGGATAAAAGGTATAATAAGACAATACAATAGCCATCATGGCTGTGTGGGAGGCATGAGTAGGGGGGTGAGTATCTTGCTTCTCCTTGATCCTTGATTTTAGAAGCCCAGAGATCGGCAGAGGTGCCATCTTACTCTGATTATCTAACATCCCTCCCAGTTTCACTTGTAATTTTTGTGGTAGTAAACAACCACCACCATTTATGTAAATCTGCTCACCTAAAAATGTGGCTACTAATACTGGCCTCTATGCATGATGGAGCTGACAATAACACTGGCTAATAGCTAGCACTGTGCTTAGTGCTTTTATCAACTCATCTCACAACTACCCTGTAAGCTAGGGGCTGTTATTATCACTACTTTACAGGTAAATAAATTGAGGTCCAGAGAAGTAAAGGAACTTAATCAAGTTCATTTACTGACCTAGTGCGAGTCCCAGTTTGAATAGCATTCCATGATTTTGAAACCAGTATATGTACTGTGTTCTCTGCTCCTCTCTTGTTTTGGCTTCACATAGCTAAGGATTTGATGCTTAGAAAGAGCTTTGTAGATGGTAAAACTTTTGTTAAGAGTTGTAATTTACTGGGCAACAACTGTATGATGTAGGTGCTTTATATACTTTTTTTTTTAAGTAATCATCTCAACCATGCACAAAACAGATGAGAAAACGAAAGCTCAGAAGTTAAGAAAATCGATCATATCTTAAGGAGGACATGACACTGCTGATATTCAAAATTAGCCTGTGTTTTTTTCACATCTAACTGCCTCCCCTCTCTTCCCACTGCCTTGTGACAAAACAGGGACCTCACAGGTAGTTGAGAGTCAATGTCACCACTGAAATTTGGAGCCTGCAAGCAAACTCTCTGAGAAGGGGATGGGTTATCTCTTGCAAACTATTTCCTGTTAGCTTTTTAGCTTCTTTCCTTTTATACTGGTCCTCCTTTCTCTATCCAACATGAAGACTACCCAGGGCCCATAGGGGGGATTTCATTAGTAGAGCAATGGACATTTAACCCCCATTTTCAGTGCACAGGGAGAGCATAGTGCGCAAACCCTCAAGCTTAGTTGCATTGGGAGGTGGGAGATAGTTGCAGTTTGTCTGATGTGTTGTTAAAGGCAGGGTGGGAATAAGGGAGGTCATTCCACTCAGGCTTTATAATCCCTTCTGCAGAGTTCCCTGTCCCCCAAGCCATTGTCAAATGCCACTGCTCCATACCTTCTGTTGCCAGGTGACAGCTAGAAACTCCTATCCTCTCTGCATTTCTATGCTTTTCACCTTACTCTGTGAAGTCTGTCGACTGTGTGCTAATGAGACTGTGTGCTAATGACGTAGAGGCTCTGAGATTAGGTCCAGGGGTGGAGTGGAGGAAAGGGGAGATGGATGGGAGGGCAAGTCCATAGTGATATTTATGCTCCCTTTCTTAAGCTCCCTCACCCACTGCTTCCAGTCAAAATCCAGGTTCCTTCCTTTATTCCTTTCAGCTCTACTTCTACTCATCCAGTTGTTCATTAAAACTATCAATTCTAGGGTCCTCCCTGATGGTGCAATGAGTTAAAGCACAGCACTATGCAGCTGTTCACAGCCACTGCAGCAAGAGTTCAATCCCTGACCAAGGAAGTGACCCACATGGCGTGGCAGACCTCTTCTGTCTTGCCTGCTGCTCCCCTCAGCAGTGTATTTCAGTCAATCTGCCTGTTTTGTTCCCCACTCTGTCTCTGGTGTACCCTCTCAACCTTGTACCTCTGGCCTGTACCCCAGTTTTTGCATAAATACATCTTTAAAAAAAAACAACTACCAATTCTATTTTCCCAAGTTCTCTTTGAATGACTCCTTTCCTGAGTGATAATTCCATAAACATTTACCAAGCACAGCTCCCTTCTACCCTTTTTCTATCTCAACTTCCCCTCAGACTAGAACAGCAGCCTGAATGGATCTCCCTGCCCTCAGTCTCGCTCCCTTCATACTCTTTGGTCTCTGTTTCCTCACTGCCTATACTCAGGAGGCTGCTCCTCACTCCATTACATCCCTTTGCTTGGCATTTTAAGCCCTTCCTTGAAGGGCTCTGGGTTAAGCCCCTCACACCTCAGTCAATACATACTGTACCCAGGTCTGCTCCAGACCTACATTCCAAACACTGGATACACTTAAAAAAAAAAACAAAAAACCAAAACCAATACTTTACTTTTCAGAGCGATTTAAGATTTATTGAAGAATGGCAAAGATAATACCCACACCTATTTCCCTTTTTCTTACCATCTTATTTTAATGAGGGGTATTTTTCTAATTAACTCACATGGACACATTACTACAAACCAAGTTTATGACTTATTCAGATTTCCCTAGTTTTTTATTTAATGTTCCTTTGCTCTTTCAGGATCACATCCAGGAAACCACATTACATTTATTGCCAATGTCTCCTTGGGTTCTTCTTGGCTATCATAGTTAGAATGCCCTTTTTCATTTCTTGATTTCCCTTCTCCCTAAGGACTACCTCTCCTCTCCATTTTCTATCAACAAACTTCCATTTGATTTTAAAAACTAAATTCATGTATAATCACCTTGGGGTAACCTTCCCTGACTCACCTCTCCCCCAGCCTGGGTTAAGGGCCTCCTCTTTACTTTCCATACTTTCCAGATGTATTGCAAGTATCTAGAAATTGTCTGTCTTCTCCCATGATTGCAAGCTTCCTGAGAGCAGAGTCCCAGGTCTGAGTTTTACAGTTACACTGATGTTTACAGTTATACTCTCCAGCACTGCACCTGGTTAGAGAGTTAGCATTCAGTAAAGGTTGACAGAATGAAAGTCTGTGCTCAGGCTGTGGCTTTATACTTCACAAAGTCAAGACAGACTCAAATGTCTGGTCCTTCTTTCTGCCCCAGTTCAAGTTTTGCCTCCCCTAGTGACCTTCTCTGCATAGTTCTACCCATCAGAAGCTCTGAGGCACCTTTCATGTTAGCTGTTGAGTACGATGGGCACCTGGCTTTCTTACCTGCCTCCCTATCAGAATCACCTGGACCCTGGTCCACCAGATCCTCTGACAAACCTGTGCTCTGATCCTAAAAGATCATCTTGCTATTCCCATTATACACATGAGGATGCAGCCAGAGAGGTACAGCATTTGTAATTTGTCAGTGGTCACACTGCTGGTAAGTGGATTAAGACTTGAACCAGGCTTTCTTCCATGCATGGGCTCTTCCCACTGGACCACAGTGTTTCCGTTGCTAAACCTATAACCGTGCTGTGCTGGAGCTGTCCCAGTTCATCCCAGCCTCCTCAGCAGGGACCATTTTAAATAGGGCACCAGGCTGAACCTCATAAACTGATAGAACCCTTTCAATTTCCTCACTGAGGACTTGAGGAGGAAGAGATAAGGGAGTAAGAAGAGAAAGTGTGAATAGAGATAATCAGAGGAGACTCTCTGGCTGGACATGGAGTTCTGACTCCCAAGAAATGCCTCTTGTGAGGACAGAAATTGTCCTCTCAGGATACTGTCCTCCCCCACTGATGTGTTGCTGTGTCAACTGACTGAGCCCAAAGGCTGGCCTGGAAATTTACCACCAGCAGAGGCATAATTAGTCTTTTAATTTCCTTCCTGTGGAAGTTTGCTCAGGTCTTACCAACCTGGTTTTCTGGGGCTCCTCCCTCCTAACACTTCCCTCTACTGCCATCTCTCAGGGTATCTGAAGCCTGTCCTGGGTGTGGCCCCAGGGGAAGCACTGCAGATTATTGCCGCTAAACTGTAAATTGAATGAACATGACTAATGTTTCCTCAGAGTTTTACAGCTACCCAAGCACTGTCACAACACATCTCATTTTACCTTCCCAACAATATCAAGAAAAGGTTATTATTATCAATCCCATTCTGCAGCTAACAAACCTGGGACTCAGAATGTCAGATAAGTGATTCAAGGCACATGCCAAGAAGTGGCAGAGCTGGAATTTGAGCTCAGGTGTACTTGACCCCCAATTCCATACTCTCACTGCTACCCCTCCAGCACCCATTCATTAAGAGCTGATGGTGTTTAATGACAGTGCTGGAGACACTAGAATTAAATGGATGATGAGAATGAAAATTTCAAGAGAATTTTTGGAAGAGGTAATTCCATCCCTGAGGTGGGAACAGAAGGGGGTGCCAGCGTGTAGAATTTTTTAAAGTATATTTTTGGTTTTCTTCCCAAAGAGATTTAAAGTGGCAGCAAAAGATTTGTCAGAGTGACTTCATCTTTTTTTTTTTTTCACTCGGGTTCTGACTCTAATCTGATTTTTTCCTCCCAGGTATGCTGCTCCAAATTACTTCCCAGCTGTTAAACCAATCATAAAAACAAACAAACAAAAAAAAACAAGAGTTAACATTTGAATAGGGATTTGGACCACTGTGAGGTCAGACTGCCTGATTCAGATATTTATCAGCTATTTAATGTCAGTCTCAGTAACTTCATCTGCAAAGTGGGTATGAAATGGTCCTTGCTGTTGTTATAAGAATTAATAGACTAAGTCTTGACAGAGGCAATCATTCATTACTTCTGTTTGTGGGTATTGGGGAAAAAGTGAATCATAAAGGAGGAAACATTGAACTGAATTCTGAAATGTAAGTGCTACTGGTGCAGCAGGGAAGTGGACCAGGTTATTCCAGGCAGGGGGAACAGCTTAAACAAAGCACAGAGACCTTCAGAAGTACAATGTTTGGTATCTAGGGAGTTGTTTAGGATAGTTCAAGCCTCTGAGAAAGTATAGAGAGGGGTACCATGAACTGAAGGCACCCCTTCAGTTAAAATAAAAATTTAATGTCCTGGTATTACAGAGCAGGGAGGGGCACCCCAGAACCCCCAGACCTGCCTAAATAGGTTCTGTCATCCGCTGCATCAAGACAAATATACTCAAGTGCATAAGTTCTTTAATGGAAAGGAACTTTAATACAATTAGTGTGCAACAAAGAGAAGACAAAGAATATAGTTTCTGAATCAAGCACCCTAAGTTATCTATCCCCTCATGCGTAAATACCTAGCCAAATAGGGTTGGCCTAAAGCAGGGCTGTTGAAGCCCGAAAGCCTGCCACAAGTCGAAGGCACCTCTGGTAGGGACCCGTGGAAAAGGGGCAGAAGAGCCCAGACAAATCTGAAGTGAAAAGAGCAAAATCAAAATCAAGATAAAAGCTGCCATTGTTAACCTCCCCATGGGTCTCTCACCCACATCTGCTTCAACCAATCCAAGACCAAGAAGCCAGTGCAACTTCATGTCTCTCTGCTCTGTGTGCCTCCTCCAGGTCTCCTCCTGGCTCTCCATCCTTTTTCCTTCCTCTTCCAGTCTCCTCTCCAGTTTCTCCTCCTCCCTGCTCAGCTCCATCCTTCTTTGGGTGAGGCAGAGAACCTGGAACCTCCCCTTTCCCTGGGCAGCCCCTGTTATGCTAGCATCTGGAAGGCAGTATAACATAGGAGTTAAACTCCTAGCTTCAACATTTGCTAACTTGGGCAATTACTTAAGCTCTCTTTGCCTCAGTTTCTTTACCCAACCAGCCTCAAAGAACTGGTTGTGGGTTGATTAAATGATACTTAGAAAATACTTGTGACAGCACCTGACAGTAAATACGCAATTCGTGTTAAAAACCTATTTAAAAATGGAAAACCCAAGGCCTAGAGTTGGGGGTATTCATAAATCCCCAAGGCAGGCTAGTGCATCCAGACTCCCAACCTGCACCAGGTCAGGCAGCTCTGACAGGCTCCCCTCCCTCTTCAGATGATTGTCTTCCCTCCCTTGTAAATACATTGCAAGGCATTAGCTTTGTAGAGCTGTATGCTTACCCTATTTTTAGAACACTCTGGCACCTGTATGCAAATGAGCCTCTGAAGACTTGTCTGCTATGGTGACTCGGGCCAACTCCTGCAAGAAAGCAACCATGAAAGCAAAGGGAAGGCACAGCTCAGGGCTGGATGGAGATGCTGGACTATCTTTCTAGTCAGGTCCTGAAGTCCTGGGAGGGAAACCTAATTTCTTACCTACCCTGTCTAGTTAACTCCTTTTTTGTTTCTTTAGAAATATGTTGCTACATAGGTCCCTGGGCTAAGCTCCAAAGTGAAGTTTTGGGCTTTGGAAAGTCCATATTAGAATTTCGTTAAGGTGCTGGTTCAGGTCCTGGAGAAATGTTTTTACTTACAGGAATATGAATGTGAAGCAGGGGAACCAGAAGGAGAAGGAACTTTATCAGACAACCTAGTGATTCTGCCCTGTAGAGCTAGAGAGAACTGGGAATGAGATGACATGAAAATGTCCCCACCCTGAGTGGCCTCACCATTTGGCACACCCTTAGAATGTCCTCAAGCAATAAGTTCTATCTGTATTGAGCTCTAAGAGGTCCTCAGGAGCTCCCTGTTCTCTTCAGGATGAAGTCCGACTTCCCGGCTGGCATTTAATACCTCTATGATCTAGCTCCAGCCGCTATCTCTTCCCCCACTGAGTATTTTAAGTACTGTGTTTCAGAAAACCTAAAATGCTATCAATTGTGAGACAAGACTTCTTTCAGAGATGCTAAAATGTGCTGAAATGAACAACATCTAGATTCTGTAAAATATGGTATTTTACACTCTAGTAAAAATGAAACTGCTTCTCCTCTTCCCAGATGCTACTCTGTTTCAGATTTTACTTTTCTCATTTTCTTTTTAGCTGTTTATGATGGAAAATTTCAGACATACTTTGAACTAGGGAGATTCAATAGTAGTTAAGCCCCATCATCCATCTATACCGATTATAATACCCAGGCCTCTAGGATTTATTCTCCATGTTTTCCCTGTATTTCTTTCTTCCTGGACTACTAATAATGGAAATGGCAATTTCCAGCTCTCGCTGTGATTTTAGTTTTTCTTGATTATAAAAATAATACATGTGCATTAAAATACTTTGAAATTATATTTAAGCTTGAACAATAACTAGTATAGAAATTTTGGTTGTTTTTTTTTTCAATGATTTTTTTTTTAATATCCAAAGGGACAAGTTTATTATATAAAGGGAGAGAAGAATAAAGGATACTGTATAGACACAAACCGGTAGAAAGAGCTACCCCTGAAAGGGACAGGTTAGTTAAAAGAGAGGCCTGCATAGACACAAGTGGCAGCCTTGGAAGGAGAGCTGCCTCTGCTGCTTCACAAAAGGACAAGGTCAGTGAAAAGAGGCACCCGCATGGTCACAAAGTGGGCAGGAGAGCTGCTGCCCTGCAAAGGGAGGAGGCTGGTGAAGAGACACCTGCATAGGTACAGGAGGGTAGAAGAACTGTTGCCTCATTGCTATGACTTTTTAACAGTTAAGGTCATATAATATATTCAGTTTTCTATCCTTTTAAAAATGTAACTGTATAAGATATAGCTAACATAGTTAGAAAATCTTAATAAATGCCTTTAGTAACTTCATTGTATTTTATAGATAGGATGAGGATGTACTACACACAGATTGATTCATTCATCAGTAGTTTTTGCTCTTACCATGCACTGGGCACATTAAACAGTGGTAAAATAATGAGGCATCACCTCTGGTCTCTCAAAACTTACCAGTTCTTCCTTATTTTTAATTTGGGGCTATTACGATTAATATTGCAGTGATCACCCTCACATGTAAAATTTTTCCTCGATTTCAGATTACTTCCTTTTGGCAGATTTTTCATTAGTGAAAATATTATCATCAAATCTTATCTTGGTTTAATTTTAGCTAATTCAATAGATAAAAAGTGGCATCTCATCACTTCAAATTGCATTTCTCTGATTACTTATTGAACAATCATCTATTTATTACTTGTTTTCTGCGAATTGTCTGCAAGGGTCCTATTTTTGTCATCAGCAATTTCTCAGTAAAAGATCTGAGTCTCATTTCCTTTTATTTGCCATGACCTGGGGATGTATTAAGAATAATCTTGCTCCAAGCTTCACCCTTTCCCACCTCATCTCTTCCCTTACCTCTTCCTGTCTTGATGGGGAGTTGGGTGAGTCACATAAAGGGTACTGCAGGTGGCAAATTAAGCAGTTTCCCCAGAGAGACTACTCAGAAGGCTGTGAATGGTGCTGATGTCAATTTGGAAGCAAAGGGAGTGAAGAGGAAATGGGTTGGCAACTTTGATGCTAAATTTGTCCATGCCAAAGCACTGGGGTGTTGTGGGTGATGGTTCATATAGCAGGCATCTTAAAAATATCTCTATGTTCCCTGATCTGTGTGTGATGGGTGTTATCGAGGCTTTATTAGCTAGAGAAGACACTATGGGCATGGAAGTACTTATAATTCCAACTCCTGGATTCTAGTTACTTCTTTCCTGTCCTTTGTCCTTTTTTCATCTGTAAATCAACATGGACAATAATACACAATGTTCTAAATGTGGAGTCATAATATTTGGATTTGAGTCCCATTCTAGCCAAAAAGTCATTTGGGGAACTCACCTTATCTCTCTGGGTCTCATTTCTCTCATTGCAAAATAAAGGAGTCAGATAGGATGAGCTTGAAAATTGATTTCTTCTTAGTAAAAGTCTGTATCACTGTCATTGTTTGCATCCAATGAGGTGATGGAAAAGAAATGCTTTTAAATGGTAGGGTGTGCTATAATGTTGTCTATACTGCTAAGGACAGAGGGCCATACTGCCCAGCTAGGTCCAAAGGCTCCCTATCTTCATTCTGGGGTCCTCTGCTTATCACAGACTACCCTGAACCTACCTGAAAAGCTCTCTCCCTTTGGCTTCCCCCCAGTCCCATGAGGCACACTGCCCAGATCTCAGCTGCTCTGAAACAACAAGGATTGAAGCCTTGCAGCCCAGAAGCTCTCATTACCTGTCTCTCCATTACGCGTTATCCCCCACCTCCCAACCTAACTGGGAGGGAATGAATTGAAGAGGAAGGAGGGAAGAGGGAGCCTCACTGTGGGAGGGGGGTATGCAACAGGCAGGATGCTGGGATGAAGGTGCCTGCAATAAGCTCTTACTAGTTTTGCTACTGACCTAGGCCTCTGCTCTTTTTTGTAACATTGGAAAGGGGCCAGAAAGAAGGAGGTTTATCAGATCTCAGATCTTACTCTAATCCTCAGGTTCTAAATGATTGTTTCCCACTCAGCACATAGTCAGCCTTTGAATTTTATTAATCAGTATTCTTAGTAAATGCCTACTATGTGCAAGTTGCTAAGGCTGAAGGTCTGGGGATTATCTTATTATAAGATTGGGCCACAAGATGCTTATAGCCTAAAAAAGGAGGTAGAGAAGTGAACTAGTAACTACAATAAATATGATGTGTGCAATGATGAAATACCAAGTGATAGAAAAGGAAGTTGCTTTTTGAGGGGACAAGTGAGTCAAGGAAAGCTTCAATGTATTTGGGAAACCATAAGTAATAGCAAAATTGGAACTCATTGCTTCAGTGGAAGAATGAAGGGGAAGGAAGACTAGAAGGGAAGCTGTGCTGAAACACAGAGACCCTATTTTGGGAAACTTAGATCATGGAAGCCAGGGAACAAGGACCAAGAAGGCGATGATGGGACTTGGATTTTGGAAAGTTCCATCTAACATTCACTGTGCTCTATTAATAATTTTGCAGATACCCAATGCATCCATCCTTTCAACAAGGATTTATTGGAAACTCCCTACCCCTTGTGCCAGAATGATGCCAGGCACCAAAGACACAACAGTAAGCAAAACCAGACATCCTGTTCTTGTGGCACTTGCAGTTTGGCTAGGGAGACAGACCTTAATCAAATGATTATACAAATAAACACAAAATTACAGTAGGGATGAATGCTACAAAGGAGAGGCACATGGTGCCAGGAGAGCATATAATTGGAGCATTTGACTTTGCCAGCTGCCAAGGGCAGCTTCTCTGCTAAGCCAAGCTCCAAAGCAAGAGTGTGTGTCAAGAAAAGGCACTAGAAGATTTAATGGAAATGGGCCTCTCCTGCTTCTGAATCCCTTGCCAATCCACATCTATCTTCTAAGGTAAACAGATGCTGTAGACTTCAAGCAGGTCCTCAGGACCCAGCCAACACTTGGCACAGAATTTGTGCCCAGTAAAGATTTGAGAAAAAAAAAAAAAAGGAAAAAGAAAGCACTTTAGGTACTTTAGATATTTGAAGATGGCAGTAATATTCCCCAGAGTTCTAAAAGTTCCTCTTCACTTGTTTTTCTGAGATAGTTTTAAGTTCCTGTCACTATTCTGGAGATTCTTCTCATTGTCAAGGTCTCTGTGACAGATGATTTAAAACAGCAGAGTTGTTGCCTTTTGAAAACAGGGCTGGACCTTTAGAGTCCCAAGACCTGGTTTTATTTAAGCCCCTTATCATTCACTATCTTTCACCTCCTCAAACTTCTTTCACAGGATTTCTCTGGGAGTTAACTAAAATAATAAGAAAAAACTTGGTACAGCTTAAGATTTGAATATTTGGAGGCTGCCATGTAATTGAAAATTAGATTTATTCTTTGTGTCTCCATAGACTAGAATTAAATAATGGATAGAAATTACCACATGCAGAGTTCAGCTCCACAGATGGAAGAAACAGTCTAATAATCAGAACTACCCATCAGTGAAATAGCTGCCTTTTAGGTGGTCAGTATCCACATTAGAAATGCTCAGTACAAGAATGCTATGGAAAGGATTCGTAGGTGTGAGGAGGGTGGTTTGAATAACTTCTAAGGTTTCTTTTTAACTTTAGCACTCACTAGTCTGTTACCAAGACAAATGGAGGTACTGAGGGAGATCATGTAATAGAAAAAATAGGATGAACAGAAATTTGCAGAATGTGTGGGTAATCACAAGGTAAACCCAGAAAGAAGCTGCTGGTTTGTGTTGGATCAATGAATTAGTGAAAGTCAAAGAAGTTAAGTTATATTGCTTAAACACATGTGTGCCAGACACATGTGATTTCACTTTAAATTCTGTGGGTGATTTCCAGAGTACAAAGTCTAGTTGGGTTTTAGGCTGTGTTGAAAATGTATATACTTTGGTCAAAAGATGGAATTTGAAGCCTGACTGCGTCCTTATTGCTTGACTCTAGTAATTTATGTAAATATTTATGTAAACATAACTCTCAGTTAATTCCTACATAACACGGGGACTGAAACTTGTTCTGTTTCAGACTAATGTAACAAGGAAGTAGCATAGTGTAAGGGACATCCTGAAGAGGACAGGTATTGGAATCAGACAGTCCTGGGTTTGAATCTCAATTTCATAAACTTGTTGTAATATATTAGGTGAGTTACTTAACTTCATCATTGGTAAATGAGGTAATAATATTCCAAGACTCTTGAAAATTGAATAAAATAAAATAGAAAAAATGCTTAGCATAGTGCCTAACATAACAATGCCCAATTAGTAGTTTAATTTTGTTCCTACAGATAATAAAAAATATAAAACACTTATAAAAGTAAATGGTCAGTTGACTTTCCTCCATGCTCATGTATCTGTCTTCCACATTAACCAGATTGCTGGAAGCCAGGCCAGTGGCTTGCTTTCTCTGGTGTCCAATCTCTGGTATAATGTTCTGACCATATAAAGAGTTTAATGAATGTCTGTTTTGTAGAAGTGAATTGATTGCTCTTGATGACATGGTCTCCTTCCTCAAGTAGCCAGTGAGTCATGCCTCTTTCTTATTCTTTCCTGTCTCCTCTTTGGTTCTATTTCTGATTCTCATCAAGGGGAGAGGAATCAATGTTCATCAAAGTGATTTTTAAAAATAAAAGATAGAGAGAGGGAAGTTCAGGATTATCTAGGCTACTTTTGACTGAACACAGGAGAGTGAGAGCTCAGATTGTTGTCTCTGACTTTTTTAAGTGAAATAACAAATAGCAAGATCAACAATGAAAGCAGCATCTACTCTGAACTTTATTGAACACCTACTATGTGCCTGACACTCTGCCAGAGTGGTCATACATTATGTCTAATCTTCATACAACTACTTTATCGATGAGGAAATTAAATTTAGAAAAGTTAAAAAACATCTTATTTAATTATAATCACCCTATAAAACAGGCACTATTATTTCCATTCCAGACATGAAGAAACTGAACCTTAAAGAGTTGAACATATCAAACTGTCCATTATCACACAAGTGATGAGTAGTGGAGTTGGAAATCAGGGCAAAAGCTGCTTAATTCGATCCTTAGCCAATCCCTTTCTGTCACATCATTTGCCATATGGTCTGTGAGAAGGATCATATTAAGGCTGTGATTGGAGGCAGCCCTGAGCAGGGTTAAGTGGGCAGAAAGTGACCAGGGCCTGAGATTTGTCCACTCCATCTGGGTAGACCCTAGGGACACTGGCCCTGCTCTTGGATTCAAACATCATAATTGATGCCTGTGTGGTATGTTCTATAAATCACAGATTGTTGCAAGCATTTTTGAGATAACAACTTTCTTAAGCTTCACAATAACTTTATGTATAGCCATTTGAATTATTCCCATTTTAGAGATAAAAAACTAAGACCTAAAAAGGTAAATTAGGGATTGCATGAGAACATGAATACCAGGAGGTAGTGACTATAGGAAGCCAGTTTAGAGGTTGCCCACTACAATCACATAGTAAGTAGTACAGTAGGGATTCTAATTCTGAAATGAGAAGTTTAGAAATCCAGCTCTGAAGACATGCCCTTAATTTCATATGACATTTTTGTTTTCCTTGATGATTGAAGCCCTACTCTGTGCATAGCCCTGAGCTTGGCAATGGGAGGGATGAAACTATTACATGTCCAACCTTAGTTATTATTCCATACAAGGATTTCCAATTAATTGTTACAGGACTCTTCCAATTAACTGAGTTATAGGACTCTTCTGTCATAGAACTGGGCACAGGGCCAGGTTCCAGGCAGAGATGGGAACTAGGAATTCTCATAGAGAAGTCACATTTTGCAGGTACATTGAGAAGAGGTGAGACTTGTTGGCAATAACATTGCTCAGAAATCCTGCCTGGGTCTCTAAATCACCAATCTAAAAGGATCACTTATGTAAGATTCTTCTTATGTAAGATTAATATATGCTTTTTGCAGATAAACAAAAATAAACATGAAGAAAAAAATCAAGGCAATTCTTGTTTCTCACACTAGCCTTTTCATGCATTTCTTTCCAGTTTTCTTCTCTGCATCTATAGCTAATAAAAACGAAGGTTACATCACACATACTTCCAGTATTCTGACATGAAACTCATATATTTTAAGCATATTCCTATTGTTGAACATATACATTCATTGATGATACTTTTTTTTAAAAAAGATTTATTTATTTATGAATACAGGTGCTAGGGTGCAGGCCAGAGATTGGGGATAGGGTAGGAGAGGATTCACCAGAGACAGAACAGGGAACAGAACAGGCTGATTGAGTGAAATACACTGCTGAGGGGAGCATCAGGTAGGGCAGGAGAGTTCTGCTGTGTTATATGGGTTACCTCCTGGGCAGGGGTTTGAACTGGTGACATGCTGCAGAGAGTTTCATAGTGCTGCATCTTAACCCCTTGTGTAACCAGGGAGGCCCCTGATGGCACGCTTTAACTAAGTAAAGTGCTAACAAATATTTTTGTGCATAAGTATTTGATTATTGTAGGAAAAGTTTTTAGAAGAAAAATTTGTGCCAAAATGTACAACTATTTTTAATGTTCTTGATCTTTCCAGATTGATTTCCAGAAACTGAATTAAGTTCTTTCCAGGAGAAAGGTGAAAGGTTGCCATTTCTCAGTGTATGAACTTCCTCAATAATGGGAATTAAAATTGAAAATGGCTAAACCTTTTTTACATAATAATTATCCATTTATATTCCTTCTGTGAATTGGTAATTCCTTTTGTCTATTTTCCTTTGGGATTTTAATTATTTTTTTCATTAATTTCCATGTGGTTTTAAAAACTGTATCATTCTAGTTAGGAGCACACGTAGGAAAAAAATAACATGTTGCTTTAATCAATACAAAAATAAGACATATAACAGATTCCTAAATATACCTTGGATTACTAGTAAGTTATCTTGGAAGCTTATTAGGAACAAAAATAGACTTTCTAGGAAGCTAACTCTTTCTACTTTTCACCCAGGACACAGCTGGGCAGGAGCGGTACCGGACCATCACCACAGCTTATTATCGTGGGGCCATGGGCTTCATTCTGATGTATGATATCACCAATGAGGAGTCCTTCAACGCCGTCCAAGACTGGTATGAGACTCACTCACTCACTCATTCACTCATCAAACTGCTCATGAAAAGCCTAATGTGTGATAGGCCCTGTGCTGTGTGCTTAGGATGAGTTAGACATGGCTCCTGTCCACAGAGTAAAGAGGACAGATTAGTGAGTGGCAAAAATAATCTCATGTGACAGGTGCAGCAATGAGGGGAGGCCCCAGATTGGGGGGATTCCTACAGAGGACTCTAACTCAGCTGGAGGAGTCAGACAAGGTGTCATGGAATTGCCAACACATGCTATATCTAATGAAATGAACAGGAGTTAGCCAGAGGGACAAATGGATAAGAATATTCCAGAAAAACAGTACAACTAGATGTGCAAAGGCAGGAAGGTGGGTGAAAAATAGGAAGAGCAGAGCTCCTGCAGGATTTTGTGTGCAGGGTAAGGAATTTGGGCTTTATCCCATAGTGATGACATGAGTAAGGAACCAATGGACTCAGACAGAAGTTTTAGAAAGATCATTCTGGCCATGGTGGTGAATGAATCTACATTCTGCTTCCCTGTAAGGTTTATTCTGGATTAAGACTGGGGGTCCTAGAGCACATTTAGTGCAAGTTTACAAAGGTTCCGTACACAGTGGAAATCAGTATAGCTCCGTAGAGATACAGCTCTGAGCAACCTGCGCATTTCTGCCTGGAACACAGTCATAAGGAGAAGGGAGCATGAGGGGAAGGATGGGTGAGAAAGCCACCTTTACCTCCCATAAATGGAAAGGATGAGGATGGCGGAGGTGACTTTCTTCGGAATCAGAAAGAGTGAACAAACTGGACACACAGCACTCACTGACCAGTAACAAGCTTGTGTCCTGCTCCCTTTTGCTCAACGTGTGACCTCTAAGGACTCCCCTTCTCAAGAAATGGTTATCATGACTTTGGGAAGCACTATTGATGTGTTGGAGCCTTGAGTGGGGTGTAACCTTGCTGGCTGCCTGCTGTAGTTCCCTCTGGTTTTGAAAGCAGTCATTAGTGTGTATATTATTCACAGTGATCTGTGTTCTCCTTCTCAACCTCTCTGTCACCCTCTTGTTCTGCCTTTTCCCCTTCCCTTTTTAACAAGCATTCTACCCTTTTTCTTTCTCCTTTCTATTCCTTTCTCTTTCTTCCTCTTTTTTCTCCTCCTTATCTGCCCTTTATTTCCTCTCTTCCCTCTAGTCATGATTTTTCTTCCCTCCTGTCTCTTTTCTTCTTCCCTTCCCCCTCACCGCCCATCATGGGTGATAAGCTTTTCTTTAAATGTCTCCACACTGCTCATACCCTCTTGGCCTTGACCTCCTTCCCTTTCTCTTTCAGTTTCTGTTCATCCTGCCCCAGGAACACAGTGATTTTAACACCTGGTGATGATTCCTCCAAGAATAACCTGAGTTGCTAATCTGGGAACTGAGAGTGGATGGGGGTGGAGGAGAGAGAGAAGAAGATGACAGGGAACTATAGAGAGCTTGCTCCTGGTACTGCCTTGAGGGTGAATACTGTCCATCTCTCTCAAGCCCTGGTCTTTGAGCTTTGAAGCTGGGAACTTGGTCACAGCCTAACCCCCAGCTGCCATCTGAGTCTCAGTGCCTAGCATGGAAACTGGCTCTTTGTCATCCCATGACAAGTGGTAGTTGAGTGAATTCCATCTTTGAGGGAACAGCAGCTTCCTACCCTTAAAGAAAGGAATGGTGGTAGGTTCAGCTTTAGAAGCAGATTGGTAATCGATTTCAGGTTGCACTCAGCCTCGAATTAGATTGAATGTTATTTTCAGGACATCTGTTTCAGGATAGAGCTGTTTCCAGATAACCATTTTACTGACTCATTTATCACGTAATGACTGACATTTCCCCTATTCTCTGTTGAGGAGCTGGCACCCCAAAAATGAATGATCCTGGTTCCTGCCCTCAAGGAGAGAGAGGAAGAGGTATAGGGGACCAAAAGGGGAAATAATTGTTTTTAATAGATGGGATAGTTGGGACAGAGTTAGATCTAGTCCCACAAAAAGATTATCTCCACAATATAATGGTCCTGTTTTATTCCTTCTGTTGAAATTTTGCTTCTCATTATAAAACATATGCTCACTTAGAAAATTTTGAGTATAGAAAATTATTTTTTAAAAGTCTTATAAACATCCCACCACCGCTAATATTATGATTCCTAAAAATAATATCAAAGGTCTCAGTGAATGTTTATGAGTCACAGAGGTAGAGAGAGGGGCTAGTTGGGCTGGGGAAGTCTCCCTGCAATGAACTGTGGAATGAACCGTGGATCTTGATGATGAGTTAGGGTGGGTAAGGAATTCCCACCATTTAACAAAGGCACAAGTCATGGAAAAGCATTTGGGGCATAAATGAAGAGAATGTGGAGTAATAGCAGGAAGGGTGATGGGTCAGCATGACAGGATTTGAATGTTCTCAAATACCTAATAGAAGGATCCATTGTATAGCCAGTTGGGACCCAGAGAAGTTTTTGTTTGTTTGTTTGTTTTTGTTTTTATTAAAGAACTTATTGTGTAAGATACACATTTTAGAACAAACTCTGTGCAGTGAAGAAAGGTGTGGGTTCATGTATTACAGGAATACTCCCAAGAGCTGGGTGATGCTTGCATCCAGCGCTCAGGGGTCAGCATCTGTAACAGTCCATGGGGGCAGGTATCTGTTATCTGTCCTTGGCTGGATTTATTGACAATAATAACGTGGGTGTTGTTAGCCCTGTGAGCTTTGCAGGGTCCTTTCTAGCCTGGAGAGTATCATTAACACAATCCCCTCTCTGTCTCTCTTTAGGGCTACTCAGATCAAGACGTACTCCTGGGACAATGCACAGGTTATCCTGGTGGGAAATAAGTGTGACATGGAGGAAGAGAGGGTTGTTCCCACTGAGAAGGGCCGGCAACTTGCAGAGCAGCTCGGTATGTGCAGAATATGAGTGTCTGTGTGCACTGGGAATGAATCAGAAGGGGCACAATTAGTAATTTACACAGTAAGTGTGTGGTGATCATGAATTGTGTGTGTAGGTGTTCTGTTTATATCTGTGATATACATAGGGGATTTGTGCTAGTGAATGTTAGATAACTCATTATGACAAGCATGTATACTGTGTCATATTGAACGGATATGTGAAATTTAAATTTATGAACTCTGGGTTTTACCAGCTCCTTCCACAAAGAAGTTGCGATGTTGTAATAGTTCATCAATAAAAATAAATAAATGGAAAAGTTGGAGCAAAGGGGAAATATAGAAAAGTGGAAAATAAGAGGAAGACAGGAGAGAAAGTATGTACATTACAGGTCCTTGGAAATGTGCAAGTGTTGGGCCAAAATATTGTCTTTAAGCTTCCTAGCAACCTAGGCAAAGGAAAGAAACATAAGCAGTTACATGGTTGTTAAGATAAAAACAAATGCATTATTTCTGATAGAATAGAATCCATATGCTGGATGCAAAAGTGTCCTTAATACCAAACATCCTTACAGCAACAATGCTGAACCTAGTAAGAAGAGCCGCACAATTTCTCTCACTGTTGAGTGATGCTTCTTCGCATAATTCACAAGTATAATTGCATGAAGGAACAGAACAATGTGGTTTAAGTATGTAGTTCAGTGATGCTTTAACTTCCAAGGTGAAAACATAACCACCCTTGGGTTCCACTGAGGTCTAAGTGCCTCAGTTATGTCTCACCAGCCCACTGACAGGACTCCTACCAATTCTTACTTATAAGAACAGCTTTTCCTTCTTTAAAAAAAAAAAAAACTCTCTTCCTTACCTTTGTGCACTGGGGTTAAAGGTAAGGTCACATTAGAGAAATCTTCCTCAAGATGAATGCTTAGCTTCAATACAGTCTCCCTAAGCTTTGCTCCCAACCTTGGTGTTAAGTATAGAAGAGAAGGTAATTTAAAGTGATACTCTGAGTTTTTAAAGTACAGCTATTTGGGTACATAGGCAGGGAAATATACAAGTGTGAACTGTGCATTTTATGTACCTGTATTGTGTATACGTGTGTGTATGTGTGGGGAGTGCCCAGTACATCTTTCTCCCCTTCCCTATCCCCCAGGATGGCCTAGAATAGAAATTAGTAAAACTGTAAGCGCTTAATAGGGTGATTGTGTCACCTTGGCCCTTGCTGTTCTTATCCCATCACAGAAGTTCTCAGTATCTAAAAATGGTTCCACTCATCAGGAAACAGTGAACACGTGGTAAAAACCCACACATAAGTGACCTCAGCCTGTCAGGTTATGCCTTCAATCTGATGTCCCTAGTGAGAATCCCAGCCCCCTCCCTGGGCCAACTGTGCCCATCTGTTTGGGGAGCTTTCTTCTAATCCTCACCTTGACTCTCATCAGTCAGTGAGAGTAGCTCAAACTTCACATTTCTCAAGAAGTCTTTCCTGAGCCCTTCAAGCTCCTTTCTTTTTGTGCATCCACTTCCTGTACCCCATACACACGACATAGTACCCATCACACTTGGGTGAACTTGTTTACCTCCCAAAAGCTTTCTGAGGACAGAAACTGAGTCTTGCTTATCTGTGTACACAGAGTGCCTCCCAGATAGCCTGGCATAGAATAAACACTACAAAAATATGTTTTGATCAATCTTTTTGTTTGATTTTATAGATTTATTTTCAAAGGGCAAAAACACTTAGGCAGTCTAATACAAGCAAAACAAAATTATCCTGTCAAAGTCAGAGATGATGCCTAAATGTATCCTTACTTCCAGACACTTGCCAATATATTCAGAGTCCTCTCTCAGTAGACAAAAAAGGCCTGATAGCTTGTTCTGTATATCCTCCTTATCTTCAACATAATCTACCAATACATTAACTTTCTACATCTTTATCATGAATTTCATATCCAAATTCATCCTCCATGACCATGATAATTTCCATTTGGTCCAAACTGTCTAAGCCTCAGAAAGGGCTTCTCACTTTCCTGGAACTGTCAGGAAATGAGTCTGGCCAGGAGGGAAATGCACTTCTGTCTACAAAGGAAGTAGAAATCTGTTGAAAATGTGGTTTTGAAATACCTACACACACTCACTCCAGTAAAGTATAGTGGAAATAGCACCAGATTAGGAGTTAGGAGATTGAAGGTTTTATCCTGATTCTGCTACTAGTTTACTATGTAATCTTGAGAACCTTGTTTCCTGACTCTGAATCTCAATTTACCATCTGGAAAAAAATGGAATTTAGATTAGTTGAGTAAGATCTGTTTGACTCTATCCCTCTTTAATTCCATAATTTCATTTCATACAATTCCTCACTTATCCTTCAGTTATCTCAGACTCTTAGACATTGTCTTACTTATTTAAGCTGTTCCATAAATGTTTTTTTGATTTGGGATAAACAATAGAAGCTTTCCATCACTGAATCTGGCTACAAAGAAATTAAGACCTAGCTGGACCTGATACTGGCTAACTCAGGGCAGTGATTTATAGTTCAAATTGTGTCTCCACAACAATTCTCTTTGTAACCTTCACTCTCATTTCTAGCCTGGAATGTGAACATTATCAGCAGCTCTTACACTGAACAAAGAGCTAAGTCCAGATCACTTGTATTTTCTTGCACACAGGAGCTGTGCCACACTTGTATGTCCATATTTTTCCCTCTGGAATATTATGTAACTTTCTCAGTCATTCAAGGTAGTAGGTGGCAGGGCCAGTACTCAAACTGTTAACCTTTTGCTCAGGTTCATTAAAAGGTTTCTCAGGAATTAAAATCTAGCAAGCTCTAGAAGATGACAACCAATTAATCAGACTATGTTGATTGATAATGTGATGTTCTCATTCTATGATCCAGGTGTATATTTACCCAAATCAGCAATAGTCTTTCTTCAAATTTCCACCTTCATTTCTAATGTTAGTGAGATTTCTTTATAGTACATAATCTGAATAAGGAACCGACATAATAAAGGTTAATTTCTCACTAATATTAAAAGTCAGCACAAATCTGTTCCATGTGTCTTCTTATTCTGGGATTTAACCTAGGGTGGTGAAATCACACAAAATCTCTTCAAGCTTCTGTTGGGGCTTGGATCATCCACATTTATTGGCTCAAGTTCGAACCCAATGTCAATGGCATGGGGCATACATTCCTCCCACAAGGAGGCATTGCAAACCTCTAGGCATGGGTGGCAATGTAAAGTGCTCCACAGCAAGTGCAGTGAATGATTTGCCAGTCCCTGAACATATGTTGGACCCTGAGGACACAGGTGAACAGATACCCTGTCCTAAAGATACTATTGACCAGAGAAACAACAATAAAGAGATCATTTTATGCTTTGGGTATATGGTTGTGGCAGTCCTATTTGTCATCATTCTTTACCTTTGGCTCAATGCCCTCTGGTAAAGCTGAACCGTGCAGCCTGTGTTTCCCAGTCTCCTGTAATTTTGCTTTCTGGCTCAGGTCACCCAAAAAGAGATGCTGGCAGGTGACTAGAGTGAGGAAAACTGTGTATTCCTACATGCCTATCTTGGCTGACTTCCAACAAAAAAGGCTACTACTCTTTTCTGATTCCTACTTGAGTAGTTCTAACTTCCTTTGTGCCATAATCTCTTTTTGTTTGTTTGCTACCAATAATCTCTAGGTTTCCTCACTATTCTGTTTCACTCCTTATTTCTTCTACTACCAATTAAAGCATTCCTCTCTTACATAAATGTTAAGAATGGTTTCCATATTCCTGTTGGAATCTGAAAAAACTGTGTATGGTTCCTTGGGGAGTACCATGAAGAGGTACACGGTATATTCTGAGTGGTGGAGAAATAGGTGAGAAGAGAAAGGGAGGGCTCTCTGGAATCACTGATTCTATAGGTAAGTAATGAAGATGGTTAGGAGTAGGAATTAGAATAATAGTACCATTAAAAAAGGTACCAAAGGGCCCTCCCTGGTGGCACAACGGGTAAGGATGCAGCACTGCAAGCTAGTGCAACTGCTTCAGTGTTGAGTTTGCTCCCCAGCCCCAGAGGTGATCCACATGGGGCAGCAGGCCTCTCCTCTCTCCTGTCTCCCCCTCTGCTCCCCTCAGCAGTGTACTTTGTTGATCTGCCTGTTCTGCTTCCCATTCTGTCTCTGGTGAATCCTCACATCGCTCCTGCACTTCTGACCTGTACCCCAGTTCTGTATGCATAAATAAATAAATCTTAAATAAATAAAAAAATACCAAATCATTAAAAAAGTAATAATAATAAAGCACCAAAAAAGAAAGTGTCAATGTTTCTGGATTATAATGTGAACCAGGAAGGAGAGACTGGAGAAGTAGACAGAAGCCAAGTCATGTAGGGTTTTTGGGTTTTAGACCAATGAGGCTAGCTATTGCATTAAGGAGACCTCTTTCAGGCCCACTGACATAGATCTGAATTAAAACGGCTCAAGTTATAAGGATAGGGCACAGCTGAAGCTAAATGGAAGAGGTCACTCTCCCATTAAGTGGAGATGAGGTAGTTAAGGGATAGAGGTCAAGGTGTTGGGTGGACTGCCCACATGAAACCCAGAATTCCTGAGAATGAGAACAAATGTGGGGTGGAAAGGGAGACAGGGGGTCCCTTGCCAAAAATCAGTGACCAGAGGGAAATGAGTTGAAGATTGATAAGTGACAGACATGAGGAGGTGTCAACATGGGATAGAGAAGGGGGATCTAAACATAAAAATAGAGAAGAAATGTTTTGGGGGTTACTTTCAGGATGAGAAAAGATATATTTAGCTGCATACAAGCATTCTGAAGTCAAATTTGGGAAGCAGGCATTATAGATACAGTCTGTGGGTCTGTGATAACTGCCTTCAGGAAAGACAGGCAAACAATTTGAGGGGGAGGATCATCTCAGATTCAGTTAAGAGCAGGGCCCCATTAAAGATAGCAGAAATCCCATTGTTCTGGAGCCAATTACAGAGAGGAAGTGACTAGAGGCTCGTCTGATTAATTGGTTGTCATTTTCCTGACCTTGCTAGATTCTCAGTTCTTGAGAAACTTTTTAATGAACCTGAGGAAAAGTTAACATTTGGGTGCACTAATGAAGAGCCTTATAGGATTCTGACCATAGTTGGGTGAGGGTACATTTGAGGTTGTTCTAGTAGCAAAGGAAACCCATAAGCAGGTGCTTGAATTAGGTCTCATACTGTGGTGACTGAGATGACTGTGAAGATATCACTTTGGCAGGACATACAAGATCTCTAGTTTGACCAGGTACTACTGCCTCATATCTCACTACTTTAAGTGTTCTGTCTTTTTTTTTAAAGATTTATTTATGCATACAGAACTGGGGTACAGGCCAGAGGTGCAGGTGCAGTGAGAGGATTCACCAGAGACAGAGTTGGGAGCAGAAGAGGCAGAACTGACAAGTACACTGCTGAGGGGAGCAGTGGGCAGGTCAGGAGAGGTCTGCCACATCATGTGGGTCACCTCTGGGGCAGGGATCGAATCCATGTTGAAGTGGCTTTAGCTGCATAGTGCTGTGCTTTAACCTGCTGTGCCACCAGGGAGGGCCCCGAAGTGTTCTAATAATAACATACTGTTATGGTTGTCCTGGTAGATATACACTGGAATATACTATATATAGATTATATGTAACATGATATATAATATATATATTTTGTATTTAATTCTCATTATACCCTATGAAGTAGATGATAAACACTTTATTCTGCAGATGAGGAAACAAAATAAGCAACTTGCCGGAGGTCACATAGCTAGTAACTGATGGAAACTGTATTCCAATCCAGACTGTCTGACTCCTGGACCTCTTCCCACTGTCCACCTGCACAGTGTGGCATGTCTGCCCCTCAGTGCCAGTTTCTCAGAAGGGATGTGTGCCCCTGGCCTGGACCTGTATCCTCACCTTCATCCAAACTGATGGTTTGCCCTCTGCCTAACAAGTAATATATTTTCTCCACTTCTGCAGACATGGTCACTTGTGAATAGTCGGTCAAAGGTCAGAGCTATATACTAAGGTTTTCTGAAGCTGGGTTTCTAAGACCTCAAAATAATGACCCAGCAGCTGCATGCTTCATCACAGGACTACAATTAGTGGGCAATTTTGCAGCTTGCCTCTTTCAGGTCAAGACACAAGCCACAGGAGAGGCTGTCAGTCAGAGGTGGGCTGGCGGAACTGTGAATGCCTGCAAGCTGGGAAGGCCAGGGGAAGCATTCTCTTGCTTGTACTTGGGGCTTCATTTTCCCCAGCCCTATGATGTGGTGATTATAGGGGGAAGAAAGGCAAAGGAAAGAGAACCCCTCCTTTGTGGGAGAAAGGAATAAATGAAATGAAAAAGGGAGAAAGGAATAAAAAGGTGAGAAGAGCAAGATAAAAAGAGAACAGAAAGAAACTGTCATAACAGGCAGCTTTTGTACAGCAATTTATCCATCATCTCAATCCTCCCAACTTCTCTCAGCAGGAAGACACTGTTATTATTCCTGTTTGATATATAAGGAATCTGAGATTCAGAGAGAGGTTAAGTGATTCAGAAAGGTGAAGGAATTTGTCCAAATTCAGACACTGTGGTAGTCAGGTAAGAGTAAAGGAGGTCAAAGGGACTTGTAAAGTAAGAAAAAGATGTGATGGGGGAAGGGGACTGGGGGAAAAAAATGAAATAGATAAAGAGGAAGAAGAAATGGGAGCTAGGCTACGTATACTCTTTGGAACCAGTCAAACCAGGTCTAAAGCCAATTTCCATTATAAAATCACATAAATGCATTTTCTCCTTTATTAATTGGAGCTGTTTATATTTACCCAATATGTTATTGTGAGGATTTAGTAAGAGGATATTTGTTAAGTTTCTAGCATAGTGTTTGGCATAGGTAGGTGCTCAATAAATATTAGGCTAGCATCTCAAGGAGAAAGTATGAGGAATATAAGGAGCCAAATGAAACCAGGAAAGAGAGAGGAAGGTGGACAGATTCAAGAGGAGGGATTAGGCTAGGACAGGGACATGAGGGAGAAGGCAGAGTATGCTTCTGAGGAACACCACCCACCCAGCCAACATTTCTCACTTGGGAAGTCACCACTTTGAATCAAGAGGACCTTTCTTGTGCTTCTTGATACAACTATATTCTGGTCATGGTCATAAAAGTGACGTTAGGGATGTCAAGGCATCAAACAGACAGTAACGTCTCTGGCTTCAGGTGCAGTTTTCCCTGGGGTATTTGCTGGGTTCATGTGAGGAGGGAAAGATATAGAGTAACCCTACTGGAATTCAGGAAGAAAGCCAACTGAGTTGTAATAATCAGTGTGTCTGTGGGTAGAAGGGGCAAATGAAGTTTGCTTATTCACTGTGGATCTTGGCTGCCTCTCAGAGCCCAGCTAAAGATGGCCAGACTGGTGTGAGTGGGAGGCAGGGGAGGAGGAAACCTCTGATCAAAAAGGTTAAAACTGTGCTTCTGGTGCTGATGCCTCTCCCTACCTTGGGTAAGTCAGCTTAGTTCTCAAAGTCATAGTGTCTGCATTCATGAAATGGAGAGATTTTGCCTGGACACTTTCTTGAGGAACAAATTAGATAATGGTTTTGATAAGTGATTTGGAAACTGTGAAGTACTGTGCATATAAATTAAGGTATTCACTCCTTCAGCAAACACTTAACACACCCTCTGTGTCAAGCACAGGGCTATATACTTTATGCATTATTTATTGAAAATTCTTGAAATAATTCTGTGAGATAACTAAAATTATCTATTTATAAACCAGAGAGTTGATTAATAAAGAGAACAGGTGACTTGCTAAGGGTTTCCCAGCTGGTCATTAATAGAGTGAGGCTCTGTCTGGTTCTAAAACAAGTGTAGAAAATCCCTGCCCTGTATCTCCTTGAAAGAGAATTCTCTGTCCACAGAATTAGACCTCTGTGTTTCACTCCTGAAACAGGCTGTATGAATCCAGACTGATTTGGTCAGGTGGCATGAAAGGCAAAGGACAAATTCTCACCTATGTCTTCTCTCCTCAGGGTTTGACTTCTTTGAAGCCAGCGCCAAGGAGAACATCAATGTGAGACAGGCCTTTGAACGCCTGGTGGATGCCATTTGCGACAAGATGTCTGACTCACTGGACACGGACCCTTCCGTGCTGGGCACCGCTAAGAACACTCGCCTCTCAGACACCCCACCGTTACTGCAGCAGAACTGCTCATGCTAGGCAAGGCCCCTCCTCTCTCTGTCCTCTCATAATGGCCCCACACCCACTGTTTCCTTTACCACACTATGTCCGCCCTACCCCTGAGCAAGCTGAGTTGCCTACTGTTCTTTGCCTACAGTGGAGGCTGAAGCATGCCCCTGGGGTTCTCTTCAGTGGCCCCACTCAAGATACTCAGCACTAGACTAACACAGGTCACATTTTGGGTGGAAATTCACTTTACAAAAGAGGATTCCATTTTACGAAGGGGATTCACTGTAAGGACTTAGAAAATGAGTCTGTCTCTTGTCTGCTTTTAATATTTCCTTCATGTATACACCCGCACATACACACTTTTCAGGCCTGGTCAATGGTGTATAAAGTGAGACCCACCTGTAGAGATAATCCTATTAAAGAAAACCTCCCAAACAACAACATGCTTGTTTCATATCAAGCTCCCAGTGGGGCCTCCTCTCACTGCAAGTCAAGCTTTGGCTCTCAGAGCCCTATGCCAGTTACCACAGATGCCCGCAGGGCCTGGGAAGTTGCTGTGGTGACAGGCCAAAGCTAATCTCCAGAGAGCTCAAACTCTCTAATGATGCTGAAGGAGCTAAGGCTGAGTCAGAAACACACTTAAAAGAAAAAGATTATCCCCTGCAAAATGTCAAAGGTTCCTGCTATATGAAAGAGCAAGCAAGCTCAAGAAAGACAAAGAGAAAAGGAAAAAAAAAAAAACCACAAACAAACACAAACATGAAGAAGCAGATCATGAATTGCTGACTGTGCTGTTTTCCAGTTGGCTCCAACTATGAGAACAGCAACCATAGTTACCCATATTAGTCTCTGGTTCTTAGACTACCAGAATGGGATCCTAAATTTTATCTAGTTTGATTGGTCAATTCCAATCTTTATATCCTGGACAAATAGCTGCCAGGCCTCACAACCAACCTCTTTGTTCTAAAGCATATATTCTAGGTAGGGACCAGAGCTCATTGTCCATACCTTTTCAGACAGCTCTTATAATTAGAAAGTTTTCACTCCTTTAAAGTAAAATCTGCCTCCTGGAAATTCTTTCTCTTTCTAGCCCATTTGTAAAGCTCTGTTGTCAGAGACCTTGCATCTATGCTATCTCTGCATTGTACACCTTAGATGATTTGAGAACAGAAATCATGAACCCAGGGATCTGCCCTTTTCCGAAGTCAAAAAGTTATAATTCCATTTGCCAGTCTTCATAGGTGTTCTCCTAATCCCACCTTTTCCTCCAACCCATCTTTCAATAATTACTGAATTATTCAACTCATTAATGTAATTCAAAGCAGAATAAATCTACGAAGGGAAAACTGAACTTAGAGATCCCAAGCCTAACCTCATTCTCTTGGGAGTGAAATCTTAGTTTTTACAAAGATTTTACAAAGATGGTACGTGAAATTACTCCTAGCATAAAGCGCCTTAGTCAAACATGAACCAAACCAAACCAAACCAAACAAAACGAAAAAATACCCCTCAGACCCCAGAGGCAAACTGAATGGAGTAAATCATGATTCTAGCTTATATGGACATGGGCATACATCTGGGTTTTAGCTCAAATAATGTTATGAGATCAGTGATGATTCCTGAGAATCATTCCACCTGGCCCTGGCCTGAATCCCCAGCTAACCTGCACTGTCATGTCTCCTTAAAAGTTGGGGAGGGAGGGAAGATGAAGAGTTTTAACCAAGTTTTCTCTCCTGAATTCAGAAGCAAATAATTTTTCCAGTAAATTACAATAACTAGCAATAGGTCCAAGAACCACATAAAATGGCCGTTTGGAGATTGCTGTTCTTTGATACAGTACAGAGGATGGAGTTTTGGACTTGGAATCAGACCTAGACTCTACTCTTAAACTAGTGTGACTCTGGACCAACTACTCCTCATCTCTGAATCTTGATTTCCTACTTATAAAATGGGGGAGAGTTATTTGGATAATCTTTAAGTTTCCTTTTGGCATCACTAACTCTTGTGTCTTTTTTTCACTTGCATATTTCATCTGTAGTTATCTGCAAAATGAACCCAAGAGATGAGGTTTATCACACCAATTGTATTGTAGCTGCTACTAATGTCATATTCTGTGTTAGGCATTGTTGCAAGCATTTCATGTGTATTAACTAATTTTTCCTCCTAATGTCTTTAGACAGGAGGTCCTATAATCAACATCATTTAAAGATGAGGAAACTAAGGTAGTGTAAGATTTAGCTTGCCTAAAGATTACATGGTATAGCTGGGGCTCAAATCCAAGGTCTGTACTCTTAAACCACATTCTATGCTACATTTCTTATAGATGATTCAAAGAGATTAAGAGACTTGGTCTGGATCACACTGCCAGGAATCAATCCTAAGGCTGTCAGGTGTCAAGTTCACTGGAAAAAAAGGCTTATGTCTTTAATCTGTGAACACATTGGGCAGTTTTTAGACTATAATGAGGTAATGGATCTTTAACAATTCTGGAAAGGAGAGTCAGCCTCTGAGGCAACCAGGTCCCAAGGGTGAATAACATAACTCAGGCCCAAATACTGACTGTGCCTGTATCTGCCTCTGTCAGGCATTTCTTACTTAGCTGTCAAGTGATGCTTTAAGGGGTCTCCCCACTCTAACATTGGGGCACTTGGGAAGAGTGATTTGATTTCTCCAATCACAGAAGAATGTGGTCCCTTCACAATGGAGTTATTCTGGGTGTGATTCTACACTGTAAAATCTAAAGGTCAAGAAAAGTTAATATTTTTCTGAGTGGTAACATCCATTTATCCTAGTACAAGTATTTTATGTTATTTATGACTCCTGGACATTTTAGTATCTACTAATCTTTTTTCTCCTCTTGAATATCCAGGTAAAGACTGAAGTGTTTATTTTGAAAGCTGTCAAATTCTTTAAAACTCAGGAGCCAGCTTAAGGGAGAAAGCTTCTTCACAACAGATGGAATTGAGTTAAGTGTAATAGTGACAAAATCTTCTACACGGCAGCAAACAGAACTGTTTGTTAGATGGCGATTTCCCAGCCCTAGTCTGTGACCTGGTTTCTGCCGAGTGGAAGGCAGCAGCCTCCAGCTGACTCAAGAGCAATGTTCATCAATCACAGTAATAGAGCAATTAGCCACCAAGGTTGAAGCCGCATAACATGTGTTAGTGGCAACTTGTCCTGATTTTTGTCTTGTTTGATAATCCAAATAAAAGAAGATTAAAAAAAAAAAGACTTCTAAAGAGGCAAATGTAGGCCAAAAGTGTGATACAGTATTGTAGTTATTTACAGAATCTGTTTTAAATGCATGTGTATCTGTAAATATAAAGTAATCTGTGACTTCTTATTGTCTCTTCAGTATGTAGCATTATTAACTTCTAGAAGCAGCAACTGGGTAGAGTATACTGAATGGTGAAGGACTCATGGAATATTAGATATGGAAGGCAACTAAGAAGATCTTGGTCAGGTTCCTCACTTGACACAAAGGAAGTTCGAGAGCTAAGGACAAAGAGGAAATTCCCTATAGTCACTCTGAGAGTGCAATAGGGATGGAGTCAATATTAGGTTCTGGATCATCTCTAAGAAGAAGAAATACACCTACCCTCTATCTCCTATGGACCTGGCATTATTAAACACTGTATAAACATAAATGAAATCTAATGATTCCTGTGTGTGCAAGGTGTCTATCATCTATGGAGGCATTGTTTCTAAAACACTTTTCTCTGGAGTTGGCAGATAAGGAAACAGACTTGAAAAAGTTAACATGCCTAAGTCACTCACTAGGGTCATTTGAACTCACTGTCTGACTCATGTTCTTAAATCTCCATTTCAGATCGTCTCTTTGATAAAGGGGATTTAGGGGGATAATAGACTCCCAAGGGTTCTCAGAGTTAATTAAATTATTGGATAATGGCTGGCACATTAATTTCACAATTACTTTGTGACTGCAGCCTTGTGACATCCACAGAATAATATGAGCATGCCCCACGCCTGACTTTCCCATTCTCATCATCTGTTCCTACCCAAAAGCTTCTTGCTTGGCTTACAAGTTTGCTAGACCATCTCAAGAAATGTGTTTAAATTTGTTTGCCAGTGGTTTTTGAAGTAAGTGAAAGGAATTACAGTGACCAGTGTCAGTATCTCATTGTTTTCAGATTCCTTACTCCAAACCTGTGCCTGATTTTCTGGAGAGTTAGATATGCCTAGGACAGTGGGCAAGAGAGAGCCCCATCAGATATAAACACTGCTGGGCAATGTTTTTGAAAGCCTGGATCCCTTGTGTAAAGTAGAAAAAATTCTATTTATTCAATAAACTGGTGTCGAATATGTACCAGGATGTTATCAGAGGCAAATTAGACACAGTTCTTGGCCTTCATAAGGCTTACAGACCAATAGCTTGTAGTTTAGTCTAGACATAGTAAAATAACCACTAAATACACAGTACAAAGATCTCTGAATGAAAGATACCTAATTCTACAAAATCATATAACTGGAAAACTTGAGTCACCTGTGTGGCATTGTCTTCAGGAGCCCTAGGAAAACCCCACTGCTCCCATATACTGCCACTACCCACTGATCATGTTTTGCACTCCTCAATTAAGCTTTTGTATTTCAGTTCAAATCCTTGATGACGGATCAAGTCCAAATCTTCCAAAAAGAGTTAAGGGTGAAAGAATATCGGTACCTGTAAACCATTTTTAGATAACTGGTTCATAAGTAATTGTTCTTTGAGGGATATTACAAACTACTCCAGAAACATAGTGACTTAAATCAGGAAATATTTTTTATGTATCATGATTCTCTGGGTTGTCTGGGTGGTCTAGAGTGGTTTTATTCGCATGTTTGGGGAACCAACTGAAATGACTAACTAAGGTGGCTAAGATCTCTCTCTCCAGATGTTTCCATCTTCCATACTTGTCCACATTGTGGTTGTTTTCTCAGCAGCCAAGAGAGTAAGATCCAGTGCAGAAGCACTTTTTAAGCTTTTCTTTTCATCATGTTTGCTAGTAATGTCCCACTAACTAATGCAAGTCATATAGCCACGCACAATTTTAAGGGGATGGAGAAATAGATGCTATCTCTCAATGGGAAAAGCTGTAAAATACTGTGACCAATTTTTCAATCTACCAAAGGAAACAATCCTAAGTAATCTGAAACTAAGTCTGATAAATGTCCTTGGTTCTTAAAGTCTGGCTCTAAAAATATCTCCAAAGACAAACGTCAATATGGTTTAGAGCAGGGAAAGAATCAAGACATAAACAGATGGAGAAGTTTTAGTATGTTTGACAGCTATTTCATTACTCGATAGCTACCCTTTAGTTCTCATTCTCATTGCTTGGAATTCTCTGTAATGTTTGTGATTTCCAATTGAAATTGCTGACCAGAAGCCCAGCAGAAGGATTTACTCTGTGCAGATAAAATGGCTAGATGGACAGTTGGGCCCTTTGCTCTAGCTATACTCTTCCTTAAGCTCTCACATAGTCTGAGAGCCTTGTCAAGTCTTTGGCAAGGACATGTATATGTAAGTTCCTACTAGCAATCTCCATGTTTCAAACTTTACATGTCCAAACTGGAGCTCTTGATTGTGCCACAAATTTATTTCAACCTCAGTTTTCACAGAAACCTGCCATTTTAAATTCCTTATTTTTCTTTTTTCCTTCATGTCTATAACTAATTCAGCAGCAATTCTTCAGGTTCTATTTTTAAATTATTCTTAGGTCGACTTACGTTTCCCCATTTTCATTGCCATGAATTTGGTTCAAACCACTACTATTTCTTCCCTGCAGAGCTGCCACAAAACTTCTAATCTTAACAACAATCATTTAAAAATATAAATGAACAAACTGCTTCTGTTTATTCTTCTCTCTACATTACAGCCTTGGTTCCTCTTCAGACCAGCATTTTGTACCCATTGTTGAGAATAGGTCATCACTTTTAGTACCCAAATCTTTACATATTTGTCACTAAGATGCAAAATATATAGCTCCAGTTTAAAAGACAAAATCTTAGGGAAGGATTCTGATTGGCCTCACTTGACCACATGCCCTTTTACTGACAGTCTTCATAGGAACCACCTGGTTTGGAAGAGGGGGGTAGTAATTTTAGAAAAGAAGAGATTGATATTTCCATCAGAATTCAGGGTCTTTATGAATGTCAGGAAATGATTTACTAGAGCTCTTACAATAAGTATGGGGTAAAGTGAGAGTTAAAAAATTAATAAAAAGGCCCTCCCTGGTGGCGCAGCGGGTTAAAGCACAGCACTGAGAATCTGAAGCCACTTCCGCATGAGTTCGATTCCCGCCTGCCGCCTGCCCAGGAGGAGACCACATGGCGAGCCAGACCTCTCCTGACCCGCCCGCTGCTCCCCTCAGCAGTGTACTTCGTCAATCTGCCTGTTCTGCTCCCCACTCTGTCTCTGGTGAAGCCTCTCACCGTCCCTGAGCATCTGGCCTATACCCCAGTTCTGTATGAATAAATAAATAAATCTTTAAAAAAAATTAATAAAAAAAATCAATAATCACTATTACTAACAATGGAAGTCACTGAATTATTTTCATATGTGGCATTAAAATTAGCTAAGAACTTTACAACAGTTAACACTACCACTTTTCTCCACATCTGTTACTATTTCTTTGCCAACTTGGAGACACATACCCTCTTTAGACCATCATAGATTGGGCTGAATTGTGTGGCATAGTGTTTTTTTTTTTTTAAAGACTTATTTATTTGTGTATACAGAACTGGGGTACAGGCCAGAGGTGTAGAGGCAGTGAGAGGCTTCACCAGAGACAGAGTGGGGAGCAGAACAGGCAGATCAACAAAGACACTGCTGAGGGGAGCAGCAGGCGAGCCAGGAGAGGTGAGCCAGGAGAGGTCAGCCACGCCATGTGGATCACCTCTGGGGCAGGCAGGGATCAAACTTATGGGGAAGAGGCTTTAGCTTCTTAGTGCAGTGCTTTAACCCGCTGCGCCACCAGGGAGGACCCAGCATATGTTTTTGCTTGCTTCTCATCTATCATTCTGAAGTGACCCAACAGCAATTATGCAAACAAGAAGTCTCTGGGAAATTTATATAGAAGAGTTTCCTTTTTTAGGTATAAAATCATGCCGTAGAATTGCTAATGTCAGACAAAGTAAACCAAGTCCCTGAGGAGGTGTAATTAGCATTCCCAGTTCCTCCAGATACTAATGCATCCCTTCCTGGGATTCACCAATGCACTGGGATAGTTAATAGGCTGTGCAACCTTAGTTAAATCACTTCTATTTCTGGGCTCCTGCTTAGACCAGATGGTTTCTGCAGGCCTTCTAATGCTCTGTGATTTTATGCCTATTTCTCTAAGAGTTGTAAGTGGCAAAGAAATTTGGCAGGAGTTCTTTCATTATGAAAACTTTGTTTTTTCTGGGATGCAACAAAAAAAGCCAAGGTTGTGGGACTCCCTCATCATTCACTCAGGCTTATGGCCCTCGTTTCTGAGGCTGCAAAAAAAAAAAAAAAATCCTAGCAATTGTCTCTGCATGGTACATGTTGCCACTCTTTGACAGGTGCTGAAGGGTAACAAGAGGAAGAGGAGAAACAAGAGGAAGAGGAGAAACAAGAGAGCACAGCTCCACATGTTTGAGGGGAGATGCCAGGCAGCCCGTAAGAGCCAGAATTGCATTCCAATCTAAGGACAACTTAATTTATTGAGCACCAAGTGTGTGCCAGGCTGAGCTAAAGCACAAAATTTTGAGAATGACTCCTGTCACACAGCTGGGAGCCTGGAAATTAAAGATGAAGAGATTTTTCTATACTGAATTATCTTCAAATCCCTTCAACTAGCTTTCCACAGGATGAGTTCTAAGAAAGTGGGTGGTGAAAGATTAAAAGCAAAGGGCTTATAGTCCAACAGATCTGTTGCAAGTTTTGGGTATTTAGCTCTAATTATATGACTAAGAAAATTATTCTCAGAGCCTCAATCACTTCACATGTAAATAAATAAAATACCGCCTTTAAAAGTTTGTTGAGATAGTTAAATGGAAGAATGGGTATAAAGCCCTCACTGCAGTACAATGCCTGACATACATAGTAGGTGTATATATGTACTATTGTATATACTATTGTACTGTTTAGCAGGCAGAATGGGGGGCACCCCAAGTCCCACAAACCTGCATGTTCCAAACAGGTTCTGCCATCTGCAGCATCAAGACAAAACACACTGTTAGTGAATAAGACCTTGAATAGAAAAGAACAATTTTAAGAGTGTATCCCAACAAAAAGGAGGCTCCAGATAACCTGCCCCATTCATGGAAGGGTGGAGCTGAACAAAGAGGTGAAGCTAGAGAAGGAGACTTTTGAGGAGGCACATGGAACTGAGACCCTTGGGGGGAAAAAAAAAACCTGCTTTTATTTCTCAGCCTTGAATTTGTACCAGGGACTTGGGGAATATGGAAGGGTAGAGTCGTGGGTGAGAGATTTGTGGGTAGGCTGACAATGGTAGTCTTTAATTTGACTTGTATTCTGAGTTTGCTCTTTTCCTTCTAGAGTTGCCTAGCCCTTTCTACCCCTTTCCTATGGGCCCCCACCAGAACATGACTTATACTTTCCAGCCTTAGTGACTCTGCTTTAGGACAATCCTGCATTTACCCATGGGCATTTACCCACGAGGGGATCAATGACTTTGATTGCTCCATGGGTTAACTATTTTAATGGCATTCTTTCTCTTCTATTTCACATGAATTATATTAAAGCTCTTTTCTGCTGAGGGTCTTATGCACTAAGTATGTGTTGTCTTTATGCGGCAGATGATGGAACCCATTCTTCCCGCTGACAGTACCTCATGAGGCCATCCCAATCAGATAGAGCCATGCAGGCAAGTGCAATCCAGTACTATGAGTGAGAGACTATAAAGAGCCAGTGTAAACAGTGAGCAAAAGAACAATAGATAGGGCTGTAAATAGGAAAGGCTGCATCCTGGACATGGAAAGCGAATTAGATAGATCTGGCCAAGGCAAAGGGAGGAGCCAGAAAATGATCTTGCACAGCTCCACTGCATGATCTTTTTAGAATGGTTATTGCTAGGCTCTTGACAGGATGATATCTTACGTACTTCTTCCTTCCACTAAGAAATGGGTCTCCAAAAGTGAGGAACAAGCATAAATGAGGGTTTAGAATATTCTGGGGCCTTTTTTTTTTTTTAAAAGATTTATTTATTTGTACATACAGAACTGGGGTACAGGCCAGAGGCTCAGGGGCGGTGAGAGGCTTCACCAGAGACAGAGTGGGGAGCAGAACAGGCAGATGGACAAAGTACACTGCTGAGGGGAGCAGTGGGCGGGTCAGGAGAGGTCTGCCACACCATGTGGTCACCTCCAGGGCAGGCAGGAATCGAACTCATGCTGAAGTGGCTTTAGCTTCTCAGTGCAGTGCTTTAACCAGCTGCACCACCAGGGAGGGCCTTCTGGGGCCCTTTTTAGAGGTGCCCTTCATTACTGAAAAAAACAAAATTCCAGAGATCTAGATTTGAGTCCTGATTTTGCAATATACTGTGTGACTTGGACACTTATTTATAAAATGAGATAAATAATCTTGCCTGCTTCACAAAATGGTGATGAAAATCTACTAAAAACACATTTTAAAACTGAAATACAGACAAATAAGATACATCCACGGTGGGGGGCTGGTAGGCAGTATTCATCTCAGAAAGAAGTTGACTGTATTCCTCCCAGTGCTGTTTTAAGGGTTCTCTTCTTCTCTACCCTGTTCTCTCCCATCCACTCTCCCTATAGTTTGGTACCAGGAACCTAACCTCACAAACAAACATCAGGGCCTACATACCTTACACCCAGATGTTTAGTTGGCTTCAGAGAATCTTCCACAGACTAATAGCAGGTGAAGAGAATTGGTAAGTACATGCTCGAATTGGATGAGCAGAGCACTGAGCTGTGATGGGGCAGAGAGTACAGCTGGGTACACCATAGCAAAAGGCATCCATGTGTGTTCAAGACTTTGCAATTCCCAAACACTTTCTCACTGAAGCCCCACTGATCTTTTTTTTTTTTTTTTTTAAGATTTATTTATTTTATTCATACAGAACTGGGGTACAGGCCAGAGATGTGGAGGGTGAGAGGATTCACCAGGGACAGACAGGGGAGCAGAACAGACAGATCGACAAAGTACACTGCTGAGGGGAGCAGCGGGTGGGTCAGGAGAGGTCTGCCACGCCATGTAGTCACCTCCGGGGAAGGCAGGGATTGAACTCATGCGGAAGTGGCTTAAGCTTCTTAGTGCTGTGCTTTAACCCGCTGCGCCACCATGGAGGGCCCGAAGCCCCACTGATCTTTGACAAAATCCCGTGAGGTGTGTTTTATTATTCTCAATACTCAGATATAGAAAATAGATCTGCTTCAGTGAAGCAATGAGCATAGAGAAATGCACTTAATGGCTTGGTTGGCCCCAGAATAAGGTAGAGTCCACTTCTAGGAGTGGGTAATCCTGATCCCTGAATCTGTCTAGCAGTGGAGGTGGGCAGCTAAAGAAAAAACCTAAGTATCCAATGTGCCTACATTCAGCTTCTCTGTTTTCTGGGAGTAAAGGAAGGAGAGGAGCACAAAGTCTCCTTACTGCTCCCAAAACCTCACAAAAATGAAACTGGGGCTGAGGTTTGCCCACAGAGAACCAGAGGCCTTGGTCTCTGCCATCATCCAGGGAAATGTCACCTTACTCAGTTCGCATGCCATCTTCAATTCCCCCAATAGCACCTTGTAATTTACTCAGCCAGGGACTGGTTTGGCCTCATGGCAGCCTAGGAGACTGTGCCACAACAGGCTCAGAACAATTCCTCAGGAGGAGCAATTAGCAAAAATTAGAGTCATCCTGCAATAGGTCTGAGCAGAGAGTGGAACAATAAGTCTCATGTCTCTTCCCATCAGATTCTAGCTAGGTTCTGAGAAGAATGTTTTCATGCTTTTTTATTCTCCTTGTGATCTGCACACAGATACCTCTTCTCCACAACATAGGAAGTGTCATGGGGTGGTGTGAGTTTGTATAAATACAGAGAGATGTATGGATACATAAGGATAGGCACAGCAACAAAAGGGAAGATCCCATTTGCAAATAACACATGTTCTATTGACCCTAATTTTTCTTGACGTATTTCCTATCCTTATTTTTAGTGTCAATTGACACTCTCTTTTTGAAAAACACAAACAAAACCCAAGGGTATTCATGACAAAGGAACATGGGTGGAAGGCTTAAAAGATGATTAGGATCTTTTCTGGCAAAATTCAAGTGAAAAGGCTACTCCTTTTCTCTCTTGAAGTCCAGAAATCCACGTTGAAGAACAGAATACGCACCTCTATGTCTTGAGCTCCACCTTGTGGTTGATCAAGAAACCCTCCCGTCCAGCATCAAGAGGTGAATTATATAAAAGCCATGGGATATTTGTACTTGCCAACAGTTTTTGAACACATCCTATGGGCCAGGTTCTGTCATAGCGTTCTGTCATTCGTATTAGTCCCTATTGCAAGGATTTCCATTTTTAATCCAGTGCACAAGATGATGTCAAGGCAAAAATTAATGTTTAAATTTAGTTCTTTGGACTAAGTATTCTTAGTGAAAAGATGATGTAATGGAAAAGTCGAGGGGATTGCAATATGACCTGAATTTGAAGTCCTGCTCTGGCACTTACTAGCTGTGTTCTGGGCTCAATTCCATTAGTTGTTGAATGAAGAACCAGTCGACTAAGAGCAAACTGGTTTATTTTTTCATAGAAACTAATTTTTAAAAGTTAATGTTAGTAAACAAAGTATCCCATTGGAATCCAATGTTGATTTTTAGAAGATAGAAGATATGTACACATCTTGAGGTATGGTTTCAAGTACTCATTGGATCTTTGGGAAGTAACATTTTGAAGACCATATACATGATAGGCAGAATAACGCCCCTCAAAGATGTACACATTGTAAACTTGGCATCTGTGAATGTGTTAGGATACTGGCAAAAGGGAATTAAGGTTGCAAAAGGTATTAAGGTTGCTTATCAAATGCCCCTTATGTAGAAAATTACCTTGGATTATCTGGGCAGGTCTAACTTCACAGCAAGGTTCCTCATGAGTAGAAGAGCAAGTCAGAGAAACACAGTTACAGAAGAAAGGCACAGAGACATGCATGGCTGCTTGCTTTGAAGATAGAAAAACAGGGATAGAAGTTGAAGAATGTAAGCAACATCTAGAAACTGGAAAGCACAAGAAAACGGATTCTCTTACAGAGCCCTTGGGAAGGCACACAATCCTGATATCTCTTAATTTTAGCCCAGTGAGACATATTTCAGACTTGTCTCCTACAGCCTTGTAAGAGAAAATATTTGTTTTATGTATGCTGCTAACTCTGGTAATTTGTTACAGCAGCAACAGAAAACTATTACAATACTTATGACCATCTGTGTTTCCAGAGTTGTTCCCTGTTTCCTTTGGTGGAGTGGGAAAAGCACTGGACTTGAAACCTGAAGACAGAGGTTGGCATTCCAATTCTGTGATTAAATAGCTATGTGACATCTAGTAAATCACAGTTTCTCTCTGAGCAAGTTTATTATGTAGTAGCACCTTCCTCATAAAGTTATTTTGGAAAACAAATAAGATACGAAGATGTAGGTGTTATATAAACTATAAAGAATCCTATACATGCAAGTAATTATTATTTACAGTTCCTGATACATAGTTGTTGTGCAGGAAATATTTGCTAAGTGAGATTAATTATTCTTTGTCAGTCATTGGGATGTGGAAATGTGATTACAAACACATGGCAGATACTTTGGGAGCAATAAAGAGATCATGTCAGGTATTGATTACAATTGAGTTGATTACAATTATGGAGGTAACATACTGATGAAAATATTTAAATCAGAACTGAAAAATGTATATAATACATTTGTATATAATAAAAATGTGTATTATATAAAAATGTATATTATACACTAGTGCAGGAGAAGTCATAGGTTGTATATGATCAAGTGCCAAGGAAGTGGAATAAAATATATATATATATTCTATATATATAACCTGAGTGTAAGTATGGAATGGATATTGTGTATGGGCAGGAAGAATCAAAGAAAGATTCTAGGAGATAGCTCTCCTACAGGATCTTGGAAGGTGTAATTAGGTGCAGGATAATTGCTATTATTACACTCCTAGAGCATTTTTTCCCTACCTACTATTCCAGGAAGGCTTTTACATTTAAGACATTGGTAGTCAGTTACAAACTTTTAAATGGTATTCTTTTCTGATTCTCTTGGTAATAAATTTTCCCTTTTATTTAAAATAATCTTAAACTTAAGAGGAAAGTTATAAAAATAGTATAATGAAAGGCTTTTATTTTCTGCATTTTTGAGATTCGGCTGCCCATGTGATACCTCATTATCCACGAATGATCAAAATCAGGAGACTGACATTGGGACACTATATCCATCTAATCCACAATCCCAGTTCAAGATCAGTAAATTGTCCTCACAATGTCTTTTGTAGCGATGCATATAATGGACATGACTTATTAGTTTTTGAATAAAAAAAATAGCTCCTTAGTCTTTCTTTGAGTTTTATGACCTTGTTTCATTTAAAGATCAAGATAAATTATTTTATATGATGTTTCACAATTTGGTTAGTTTGGTGTTTCTTCTTGATTAAAGTTATAAATTTTTAACAGAACAGCACCAAAGTGATGCTTTCTGCACTGTATACCATCAGAAGGCACAATTTCATTTATCCTATTACTGACATTAACTGTATTCATAGATTAAGTGGTATTTGCCAGGTTTTTGCATCGTAAGGTTGCCAAATGGAGTTTTTAATTTTATTCATCCCTTCCCCATTCACTGTTGTATTCTATGACAACAAAAAGCTTTCTTTCCCTGAGGCATGGATTCCTATTTTATACAATGGACTATCATCTAATGCTATCGTTATTTTGATTCTCATATTGTTCCCATTTTGGTTTTGTGGGGAAGTCCCTTGAAACTGACTTCTCTATCCTTTTACACATCCTCATCATTCTTTTAATACTTCCTTACTTTCTGGTATACAAGATGTTCACCTTATACCTTCTTTCCATCTAGTCTTGGAATCAATCATTTCTCCAAGAAAAGTGGGTTTCTTTAAGTGAAAAATGGTCTGTTAGTATAGAACAGCATTTAGAAACCAAAATGGAAGTGCTGAGGAATGCTCATTTCTATTGGGGAATCACTGTTTCCTGGCTAGAGAACACACATATACATTCTCATGTGTCTACATACATATACATTCACATCTATAATTACATCTACATTTTAAAAATTAGAGTTCATATGATGCCTACAATTCCATTATATCACCACAGAGTTTTTCTAATTTCTGCATTTCTATATTTGTAACTCCTTTCCCCTTACAATGAGAAACCTGGCTCACATTATCTCTAACATTTAATAAATCATCCTATGCATATGACCAATTTGCTTTATCACTACTGGCCTCACACCTCACCTTTCTTACTCTGCTTGGACTCTTACATCTTACACCATCAGTCAGCCCCCCTGTTCATCTTCTTTAACTTTCATGTCCTCATCAGGTTGCTCCAACTCACCCTGGATCAGGAACCTAGCTTGCTTAATCCTATCTAAGCAAATGACTTTTAGGCATAATTTTCAGAGAGGAAAAAGAGGCTGACAGAAAACCAGCTGCTCTCTTAAAGATAGTTATGAAGTATCCAATGGGGCTAATGAGTTATGATATATGTTACTTTCCATATTGCATTTAAAAAATGAGACTGAGAATTAGTCATACCAGTCATATCAATGATCAGAGTAATGAATTTGAAGTCTCTCTATTCTAGGTATTTGATAGGCAGTGGGCAAGAGACAAAAGAGTGAAGTCTTTGGAATGAGATCCACATGCTTTGGAATGTTTATAGTTCCCACTTTTTATTGTGTGATTTTGTGTAAGTTGTTGAGTGCCTTTAAATCTCAGTTTCTTCATCTGTAAACTGGTAAATAAGCAGACTTTGGTTGCTGTGAGTTACAGAGGAGTTAATATGAATAAAATATTTAGCCCAAAGTATTACAGTTTACTCAGAAAACAAAAATAATCAACTGAACTTGAGAACTTAAGCAAAATTTAAAAAAAATCCAAATATCTTATTGATTCCCACAGAAGCAGAACCCATCACACCTATTTTCTCATTCTCAGAATTGACCTTGTATCACATTTCAGAAAGACAATACAGATGAGGTACCAACTCTCCAATGGTCCTTATAATATAGTGAAGGTTCACAGACAATAAGCCAATAGACCAATCAATACTATAACTTCAGATGAGTACTCTTTTAGATAGACTGGCAAGAGAAGACCTCTCTTAAGAAGTGACTTTTGAGAATGGTCAATGAGAAGGAGACAGTGATATAAAATATAAGGAGAGCAGTCTAGACTGAGGAGCCCACACAATGGGCCCAAGTCAGGAACTTCTCTGGAGTGTTGAAAGACCTCAAGGAAGCCAGTGTGATTGGAGCAGAGGGCAGAAATGGTGGATGAGACTGTAAACACAGAGGCAAGACAGGAATTGTAAGAGTCTTACAGGCAATGGCAAGCAGTTATGAGTTTATTCAAAGTGGGAAGAGAAGTCACTGGTGTGCTTTAAAAAGGGGAGTAGTATAATCTAAATTCTAATTTACACATTTTAAATATCATTTTGTGTCTTCACATTCTCCTTTTCTAGATCGAGTCTAGAAATCTGTTTTTATATTAGACATGAAGAAAACTTAGCTGGATTTGTGATAGAATAATTTTCATTTGACATAAACTATATTTTTAGAATTGCTCCTAACGTATTTTGAAGTCTGAACACCAAATTCTCCCTAGAACTATGTTTACAGTACAGGAGAAAACTATTTTGATAGTCTCACAAATTCCTTGGTATATTGTGCACACATCCTTCTCCCAAGAAGACTCCATAAGAACATGACTATGTCTTGATCTAGATTCAAAGCTGCAAATACAGAGAGCAATTAGTGGGCTGGGCACATCATAACTCCCAACGTATAATTTAGAACCCAGGACAATCCAGTATGTTATAACATAGATGCTATTTCTCTTGTTACCTACCTCCTTTTTCTGTGCCTTTCCTTCCATACTTGGCAAACTTTTCACCTACCCAAGGTTCGTGGTTCTCTCAGGTCGCCCAGAGGATGCTTCAAAAAGTATGCTACAATAAAATCATTCACAGTTTTTTACTCCTTTCAAAGATATTATAAGCAAAGTTTAAGAGGCATTCTAAAGAGAAGCAATCACTAAGGGGATTTTTACCTACTAAGGATGTGTAGAATATTTTGCTCTTGAGACTTTAAAGGACACATAATACCTCTAATCTATTCAACACAGAATCAACATGTCACACTTCTGACTTCTCTAGAGTCTCAAATATAAAGTCAGGTAATGGGCTTAGTGACAATGATCAAATTACATTTGAATTTTTGGGGAATAAGGCTCAGATTTGTCCCCCTGGGTGGCAGACAGCTATTGCAGCGATGAATACAGATAGGCATCATATATAGAGGTGGTGTTTTTGATTTTCAGATTTGTGACCTCACATCAGAGTATGGAGAGAAGTGTCACCAAACCTGATGGGAAGGGATTCCTTCTCACTGAGCAACATATGGGAAGACGCATAGGGAGACTGCAGATGGAGTAGAGATAAATCACCTAAATGCTTTGAGAGGCTGGGTAAATGAGGATCTTGAGGTCTGCCTAATATTTCAATTTCCTATAAATTATGATAATTTGACTTGTTTTCTCTGAGGAATATTGTTTACAATAGTTATGGATATCCAAATGGAAGGTAGTAGATTTGTGTTATTTATTTTAATTAAATATTTCATTGAGTTAATATTGGCTTCCATCATTACTTTTCTTTTTCTTATTTTTTGCATCATTCTTCATTCTGTGCATTTTTTTCATCTTGGTTGAAATCCACATGGACTTCCCACTACTAATCTATGTTATTTAAATGGAAAACAACACTGCTGTTTTGGAAGTATGGTTGTGTCACTGTTCACTTAAGAGTTTTATTTTTCTTTCTGTCTGAAGATGTCAGATGAACACACTTCTGTGATCCCTTGCCTTTGTTTCTATTTTATACACTTAATCTGACAGTTTTGACATTTTGCTATGGGGTCAGAATTGTGTTGGGCCAAGTATCAAAAGGTGTTTTTCCTGTGGTATTATGTTATTTTGATTTTCCTCTTACCATTCTGGTACTTCCTTCTCAGTATCTTCAGTGGCTTTTTCACTCTAAGGAAGGTTCTTGGCTACCAATTTACTTCCAGTTTGCTTTCAGATTACATGCTTAGTCATAGTCTGACTTCCTCAAACTCTTGAACAAGTCTATTCCTATATCATTTTCTATATATTTTCAAATGTAACCTTAAATGTCTCTTTAGAGAAAGTGTGACTAGACTACATCCCTCTGCAGTTCTTTTCTAGAACAATTTAGAATTATAAATTGAGAAAATTATGTATTTTAAAAATCTCTCCCACTAATTTTTCAATAGGGAAATTTCTAATTTATTAGTCCATTACCAGTGCATTAGGAGCTCAGTTTATTTGTTGAATGGATAAGTGAATACTTCTATAGTGTTTCCATATTTCTATAGTCTGGTGATCTGAAAGATTCAGGGGTCTTTGAAACAAAACAAAGGTACACGTAGAACCAGACCTAGCAGAACTCTGCAGAATTGAGGCTGCCAGAGCAGGAGGGGATATGCAGCAAAGTAGGGAAGAGGTCCAATGGACTGTGGTAGAGGATTATTGGTGCTTTGGTGGTAGGCATGGTTTGTAGCATACCTTTGAAGAGATGTAACTCTGTACTCCTAAATCATATAATTTTGTAATCTAACATCACCTCAATTAAAAAAGTACCAATAAAAATTTTAAAGGATTATTGATTTTTTAGTGTTACAAACTGCGCATTCAGTAATTCTTTAAATATATTTTTTCTTTCAAAATGTATTCAATTAATAGGATCCAACAAACCCAAAATTTATATTTTCCTATTAAGTAATGACACTCCAAATTAAAGAAAAATCAGAAGTCTTTAAAATTTTTAATTATTAAAAAAACTTTTTTCCCCTCACCCTGTATGTTCCAGTCAGAAAAAGAGGTGCCAATGTAATGCTTAGAGAAACACTGGAAGCTTTCTGCTTAAGATCAAGAACAAGCCCACTGTCATCACTTCTGCTTAGTTTAGTGTTAGAAATTTTAGGTAGAACAATTAGACAATACCAGGAAATAAAAGGAATCCAAGTTGGAAAGGAAGTTAAATTATCATTATTTACAGATGTGATGATAGAAAAACATAAAAACTCCACTAAAAGTTCTTAGAAACAGTAAATGAATACAGCAAAGTGGCAGGGTACAAAATCAACATACAAAAATCCACTGCAAATAATGAGCAGGAATAACAAAAATTAAGATAATTCCTTTCATCATCACATAAAAAAATCAAACAGGAATTAACTGATCAAGGAAATAAAGGGCTTATACTTTGAAAACTAAGAAATATATATAGGGGCTTAAAAAATAACATCTCCGGGCCCTCCCTGGTGGCGCAGCGGGTTAAAGCACAGCACTGAGAATCTAAAGCCGCTTCCGCATGAGTTCGATTCCCACCTGCCCCGGAGGTGACCACATGGTGTGGCAGACCTCTCCTGACCCACCCGCTGCTCCCCTCAGCAGTGTACTTCGTCGATCTGCCTGTTCTGCTCCCCACTCTGTCTTTGGTGAAGCCTCTCACCGCCCCTGAGCCTCTGGCCTGTACCCCAGTTCTGTATGCATAAATAAATAAATAAAAAAAAAAATAACATCTCCTTGCTTCAAGTCTTCCTCTACTCATTCATACATACTGATTCCTTTTATGTATTAGGATCTCTTGCCCCATGATGTTAGTATATTGTATCTTGGCATGTCATCTGCTTGTCACCAGACATGGGAATAGGCTTAGGGTCCCTCAGTCTGATTCCACCCTTCAACAACACAGGCAGATAAGCTGCGAGGGAACCAGCTAGTGCTGCACTGCTACACCTGCTGGAGATCCAAGGCTGGAAACGGTTCTTGAGATCCTCTGGTTAAGGTTGAAAAGAGGACTCCACAGACACCAGTGAAGGAGGACTAGGAGTCATCGTTTACTGATTAGTAAAAAAGCAAAGCAAGGAAAGAGAACTTGGGGAGAGTTTTGTGGGAATGAGACTCTCCAATGTGTGTGTGTAGGCTTGGGTGTGTGTGTGGGGGGGATGGGTAAGGGAGGGATAGTAGGGTATATGTAATTTTAGGATTGGAACAAAGGAACTAAAGTTTATTGGCTGAGAAGGCAAGGAGAGTGAAGCACAACTCCATTTACTGCTGTTTATTGTGAGCACCCAGCAGCTGCAGCTAGGCGGTCTTGTAGGACTCCTGATCACTTCCAAGGTGAACATTTCCTCAAGGTAGTATGCCTGCAGCTCCTTTAGTCTGGTCTCAAAGTCTGTGGCTTTTCTCTCCTGGGTCTATAACACCCCCCAACCCACTCCATTGACAGCAAACTTTATATGCTGTGGAAAGATAATGCAGGGATGCCCAAGCTGGGAGAAATTATTATAATCAATATGCCAAGGAATTTACAGCAGGTATGTGACTCTACAGTCATCAGATTTAACTCTTATTTATCAGTCCCTGGGAACAGTCCTATGAGTTCTTTCCTGGACCCTTTCTATCTCACTTTTTTTTTTTTAAAAAAGATTTATTTATTTATGCATACAGAACTGGGGTACAAGCCAGAGGTGAAGGGTCAGTGAGAGGATTTACCAGAGACAGAGTGGGGAGCAGAACAGGCCGACTGACAAATACACTGCTGAGGGGAGCAGTGGGCGGGGTCAGGAGAGGTTTGCCTCGCCAAGTGGATCAGTCGAACTGATGCTGAAGGGGCTTTTAGCTTCTTACTGCTGTGCTTTAACCCGCTGCGCCAACAGAGATGGCCCTATCTCACTTTTATTATGTTTCAGTCACTCACATTTTAAAAAAAGATTTATTTAGTTATGCATCCAAGCGATGGGGTGGGGACCAGAGGTGTGTGTGTGTGTGTGTGTGTGTGTGTGTGTGTGTGTGTGTGAAAGAGAGAGAGAGAGAGAAAATACACCAGAGACAAGGTGGGGAGCAGAACAAATGGATCAACTGAAATATGGTCTGTGTGTGTGTGTGTGTGTGTGAGAGAGAGAGAGAGAGAGAGAGAGAGAGAGAGAGAGAGAGAGAGAGAGAAAATTCACCAAAGACAAGGTGGGGAGCAGAATAGGTGGATCAATTGAAATACGCTGCTGAGGAACAGCAGGGAGACAGGGCAGGTCTGCTGTGTCATTTGGGTCAGCTCCCTGATGGGGACAGGGTGGTGATGGGGAATGGAACTCGTGCTTCAGTGGCTACATATAGCTAGCTCCAGTGCTGAGACTTAACCCATTGCGCCACAGAGGAAGCCAAAGCCCCCAGTCACATTGTAGATGGCAGCCCACCAAAGGCCATGATAGGCAGAACAACTAAGAAAAGGCACTTGAGGAGAGTAGCCGACGCTGTAACTGCTAATTAAAAATGGGCTGAACTGAAAGTTAACTGCAGACTAATTTGTGAGGAAGCTAAAAAATGAGTCAGCATATTTACACTAAAACATTTTCCTAGGCCTTCAGAATAGCGCCTAGGAGTGGCAGGGATCGAGATGGAGAAGCAACATCGACATGTGGCAGATGATAAAGCCACAAGGACTATTTCTGGCGTTCAGCTCAGCTAGCTCCACTCCGGAACAGTTTCTAATCGGCGGCGGAAGAAAAACGCTTCCGGCGTTTTGCTTTTATAAGTGCTGAGTCATGGCGAAGGCTCCGCTTGGGGTCTCACAGGCAGGGTGTACATAATATGAATGAGAAGCAACATTTGGAAGTTCTTTCTCTCCATTAGCTTCTCAGTTTTCTCACTGGGGAATATTTTTCTCGGAGTCGCGGAGCACTACTTACCGACTGTCTCAACTAACTCCCCTGATACGTCATAATCGCGGCACAGCACACTTCTCCCGTCATCCTCCGCGCCACTCTCCGCCTTTCCCTATGCGCCCCGCCTACCCACGTTTCGAAGGGCTCGCTGGGTGCGCGGAGTTTTGAGCCATGTCTCTTAGGTTCTTTTCATTCGACGTTCCTATTGGTTGCTCGTGTGAACGTGACTTCTGTCTTGCCTTCTGATTGGCTAGAATCTTAGCGTCACCGTGGCCGGGAGGGCGGGGGAATGTGGGAAATTGGCGTGAGGGAGATCGGATTGGGGGAGGGGTTCAGGCCTGTCCTCCCCAGCGGCTGCGGCAGCACCAGCGCCGGCCGCCACCACCTCTGGAACGCCGAGGAGGAAGAGGAGGAGCGGCTGGAAGAGTAGGAGGAGGAGGTGGGCCCTGGGGAGCGGGATGCCCATTGCTCCGGCTTGGTGGTGAATGCTGAGGAGAGTCACTGTTGCTGCGGTCTGTGCCACCGGGAGGAAGTTGTGTTTTGAGGCCGGGCGGGAGCTCGTGGTGCTGTGGAGAATCAAAGCGCGGGGTCGGTGCGAAGAGTCTGCTGCTGCCCAAACCTTTTCTTCTCGAATCATGCCTGGAAGGAACAAGGCGAAATCTACCTGCAGCTGCCCTGACCTGCAGTCTAACGGACAGGATTTGGACGAGAGCAGCCGGGTTGCCCGTCTAGGAGCCGATGAATCTGAGGAGGAGGGACGGAGGGGGCCTATCAGTAACGCCGGAGACCCTGAGATCGTCAAGTCTCCCAGCGACCCCAAGCAATACCGGTGAGGGAGGAGATTTTGTCTGAGGGGCATAGCAGGGGTGCTTGTGGGTCTCTGTTGCTGCCGCCGTCACTTTGCCTCCTGAAAAAAGCAGAAGAGGCACGCTTGCCACCCTACGTGCTCCCTCCAGTGTCAAGGGCGATTAGGAGTCTCCGTGTGGGGGCAATTGAGAAATCTCACCTGTTGGGATGTCAGAATGGGAGGCATTGATCCAGTAATTTTGATAGTCGCTAAAGGGTTCTCTGAAGGCGCCAGCTTGGTGAGGGTGTGTTGGTAATGTTATGACGAAAGGTTGAAGAATTTTGGAGAGAACACTAAGAGGCACGTTATCATTCTTCATTGTTCAAAAACATTTGAGATGCCGGTAGTTGAAAGAAAGGTACAACGCACGGGTGGAAATGACAGGACGGTGGTCAGTAAATGAATTTAGGGATCATAGTTGCCTAAGATGAACTATCTTGTTTCCATGAGTTGTTCCTCCGTACTAGAATGGTTGGGTGAACTCTTCCAAGAATTCGTTGGATGATTTGGGTCTCAGTTGGGTGAGCATTGGAACACATAAGGTTTCTTGTAATTCTGAAATTCTCCACTTTTGGTTAAAGCTGGAATCCTCTAATCATCTGCAGGAAGGGGTGGCTCAATCCCCACCTAAACAAGTCCTTCAGAGATAGCTTATTTCATGACAGAATGTGTTTGGTATTTATATTCACATGGCTATGAATAACTAGGATATTTCATGATCATAGTGTGTCATGACTATGATGTACTTTAAATAGAAACGTATTGTCCACCAGCTTCATTTTATAGGGCAAGGAAATTGAGATCAGAGTTTTCTTACTCTGAATTACACAGCTAAACAGTACAGAATTGGTATGAAAACCCTGTCCGTTTGACACCAAATCCAGTGCACCATTTATTTTTTTGTAAATTTCTTAAGTTGAAAAACTAAAGGATTCTAGGTCTTGATTTGTCTAGAGCCCTTACAGTATTACAGGAGGAAAGAACCTTTAGAGAAACCTTTTCACTCCCCATTACTCTCCACTTGACAGATGATGAAGCGGAGAACTACAAAGAAGTGATTCAGGTTCTAAAATTTGGCTTTAGTTCTTCTGTCACTCCAAATCTAGAATTAGTAGTGCACAATTCTACTCTTTTTTTCCAGGTTGCAGGGTCAAGAGATCTTTATGAATGGACTAAATTTTCTTTCTTTTTCTTACCAAAGATGTACTATTAGTAGTATGTAAATGAGACAGTTGTAACCTTTGATAAAAAGTGCTTAGTTTTTACTTTTCATATTAAATATTCAATAGCAGTTTACTTTTGTCATGGGTAAAATGACTAACAGCTAATGTCTACAGAATATATACTGTGTATCAGATGCTGTTCTGTTCTAGATGTCTTTCAGCAAATTTCACTTGAGTCCTACTGTGTGTCAGGTGCAGAGCTGTCTTCAGTTTTTTCTGAAATTTGGTCAAATATAACTTAATAAGTAACATTTTTAGCATACGTGGTGCCATACGTGGTGATTAAGACAGGCCCTGCATTCAGGGAGCTCCCACTGCACTATAGGATACACAACACTTTAAAAAGGTAAAATTAGGACACTAATGCTTTATTGAAGCCAGAATGGAAATATATGCTGAATGCATTGGGGAGTGAAGAAAGGGATGGTAAACTCAACCTGGAGAGAAATTAGGCAGGACTTCCAAGAGGAGATAATGCTTTAGAGGTATTCTTTGAATGATTTCTTGCATTTTTATCTTTATGTGGTCTTTTTGTTAAATCCTTATTCTTAATGACTCAGTTTTCTTAAAGGTAAGGGGGGTTGATTGGAGCAGCAGTGTTTTCCAATAAGTTCTATCAAAAGAGCGGCTCACTTTTATCTGTTTTACATACTGATGTTTTGTTAGTTCAAAATAAAGGTGGGAAACCTTACTTCTAGATTATTTTAAGAGTTATCCAACTTAACATTAAATTCTGTGAATGTTTGAAACCAGAAATAGACAGGAAGCATCTGTAGCCCAGTGAACTGAATAATTCTTTCAGGATCTGCTCAGATGTTATCTCTGTGAAGTCTTTCCAGGCAGAACTAATCCCTTCTTTCACTTTGTACATGGTCCATTACAGTAAATAGCAATCATAATTACATGTCTTTTGAATATATGTAGCACCAGATGTATGTAGACCTGACTAAAGGAATATTGTGGTGAAGTAATGCCTTGAAAGGTTTATTTATCAACCTGCATTTATGAATACTTGTGAAATTTTACCTCTGTATATTTGTTGTTTATACCCAGTTCTTTTGAAATGTTGAGCATAACTCAATAGAAAGTCTATTCTTGTTTTTTAAAGGATCTTGTAAGTACTTGGTGAGTGTTGATTTCCTTCATTTCTGGAAGGATTAAGGGATTGCTGGCTGGGAACCATCGCTCAAATCTTTATTGGTTTTTAATGGAAATTCTAGACATACAGGATAAATGGTAGTGCAGTCTAAATTATTTTTATAATTAAGAGCACTTAGGAAGTTTGGATTGACTTAAATAACTATAAAATACTTTCCATATTTAACCTGTTTGTGAAAAGACCTGTCTTTCTATGTGGGAGAAGAGAAGAACATATGAAAAGGCACATAAACTTCTGAAGGGAAAAATCCTCTTAAGTTTTTGTTAGACTATTAACAAATGAAGAGTTGGTTATCTTAGTAAATTTTCAATATACTATAGAAAATAATGGATGTTTTCTGGAAAGTTTATGGATTACTTCTGAACATTTAAGTTGGTTGCTGTTATATGATGAATAGAAGCAGGTTCACAGTCCAAGTGAGCAGGACCAAAGACATGGAGAACACTAACATCTGCTGGCTTCCCAAATCAGAGTAGATAGACTTCTGAGGAGAAGTTTTATGCAAACCTAAGATATTAGAAGAATGTACATCAAAAATATAACCTTTTTTTTCCATGGGAAGAACATATCCTTATTTATTTGGCCTTTCCAACTAAAACCTCTAGAATAATAATGCTTTTTTCAGTATATGAAGCAACAGTTGAATTTGTAGTCATCTGTACACATTAATAATAAAATAATAGACTCTTAGAGCTACAAAAGTAATTATGTACTTATGCACGTGTATATAAATTCTAAGAACTTGATAACATCCAAACATGTATTTACTTAGGCTTGATACCCGATTCAGACTTGATTATGCAAACTCTTAATCTTGCAGAAAACTAGCTTAATTTTATCTTGTGAGAGTTACTCATTTAACTCTTTTTTAAGGATGAAAAACATTAAATCATCTGAATACTAACATGACTTTCTTTAATAAGCATAATTTTGTGTTTCCTTTCCTTATACCGCTTTCTTCAAGTAAAGGCTAGTAAGAATAGGAAAAACATTCTTAGCTAAAATGTTTCTTTGGGGGAAATAAGATTCAGCCTTTAAAAAAATCTATTTTTGAATAACTGAACAATGGCAAGATTAGCTCTAGCTAAAATCTCTAACACTAATTCTCTACATAAAGCAGAAGTGATGACAGTGGACTTGTTTTTGATCTTAAACAGAAAGCTTTCAGTGTTTTCACCACTAAGCATTACTTTGGCACTCCTTTTTCTGACTGGAACCATGTCAGGTGTAGGAGAAAGAAAAAGTAAGTTCCAGCTATGCCAGAAACCCAACTGATTGCTAGAAAAATCAGACGACACCAGGAAATAAAAGGAACCCAAGTTGGAAAAGAAGTGAAATTATCATTATTTGCAGATGCTATGACAGAGAGCAATAAAAAGTCTACTAAAAGATCTTAGATATAGTAAATAAATACAGCAAAGTGGCAGGATACAAAATCTACATACAAAAACCCACTGCAAATAATAGACAAGAAGAACAAGAAATTAAGGAAATAATTCCTTTCATAATCACATAAAAAAGAATTCAAACACCTAAGAATTAACCTGATCAAGAAAATAAAGGACTTAGACAATGAAAACTATAATATGTAAACAGGGACTTAAAAAAACATCTCCCTGGCCCTCCCTGGTGGCGCAGCGGGTTAAAGCACAGCACTGAGAATCTAAAGCCGCTTCCGCATGCGTTCGATTCCCGCCTGCCCCCGGAGGTGACCACATGGCGTGCCAGACCTCTCCTGACCCGCCCGCTGCTCCCCTCAGCAGTGTACTTCGTCGATCTGCCTGTTCTGCTCCCCACTCTGTCTCTGGTGAAGCCTCTCGCCGTCCCTGGGCCTCTGACCTGTACCCCAGTTCTGTATGCACAAATAAATCTTAAAAAAAAAAAAAATCTCCCTGCTTCAAGTCTTTTAATACTCACTCAAACATACTTATTCCTTTTATGTAGTAGGATCTCTTGCCCCATGATGTTAGTATATTGTATCTTATCATATTAGCTGCTTGTCACCAGACAAGGCAGTGGGCGTAGGCTTCCAAACTCCTTAGAAAAGAACTTGTCTTGCTTCACACATACTTTTACCAACATTAGTGATAACATGTTATTTTCCACTTTAGATTTTACTATATATTTTCTCAACTTTTGAACATACTGTCTAGTTTTTACTTGTGGAATAGTCATAGAGGCTAATCCCTTAGTCTCTTTAAACTTGGCACTGACTCCTTGAATAAACAACAGTTGAGTACTATCGGTAACATCTTTTGACAATGAAGAATGAAAATCTTGAAATCATTTGCCTTGCTTTTAATTGACAATTGGTACTACTACTAAAGTCCTTAACTCTGAACAGTAGTTCTCACAGAAAAGCGAATAGTCTTTTTTTTAATTTTCTCTAGGACTTTTCTGATAATAAAATTTAGATCTGAATCATACAGTCTGTGATTACATTTTTTCTCATGAATAACGTTTCTCTAGAGTTAAAATTGCCGTATTTTTAAAAACAGGTTTACTGAGATACAATTTACATATCATACAGTTCACCCATTTAAGGATATAACTCAGTACTTGCAGTATATATATTTAGATATATGTGTGTGTGTGTGTATTGAATGTTTATTTTTTCTTAGAAGAACTGAGGTGTAGGCCAGAGGTGGGGTGGGGAGGTGAGAGGATTCACCAGAGACAGAGTGGGTAGTAGAACAGATGGACCTACTGAAATAAACTGCTAAGTGGAGCAGCGGGTGAGACAGGAAAGGTCTGCTGTGCCACTGTGGGTTATTTCGCTGGCAGGGCATCCAACTCAGATTGTAGAGGTGAAAGTGCTGAAATTACCCCTAGACCACCAGTGAGGATGCCCTGCTTACAGTATATTTGGAGTCTATGTACCCATCACCACAATTTTAGAACATTTTCATTATCTCAAAAAAGAAAAAACACCTTTTATCTATTAACCTTACCAACCTCCCATCCCCACAACCCTCAGCAAATCTTAGATTTACCTATTTCTCTCTTTAGATTTTCCTACTTTTGTCATTTCATATAAATAAAATCATGTACTATGTCATCTTTGTTATTGACTCCTTCATTTAGCCTAATGTTTTCAGGGTTTGTCTATGTTGTAGCATGTTATCAGTGCTGCTTTTTTTTTTCTTTTTTCGAGTAATAGTTTGTTGTATGGATTTTTTTTTTATCCACTCAACAGTTGATGGACAGCTTTGGCCTATTAAGAATATGCTATGAGGCCCTCCCTGGTGGCGCAGCGGGTTAAAGCACTGCACTAAGAAACAAGCCACTTCCGCATGAGTTCGATCCCCGCCTGCCCGGGAGGAGATCCACATGGCGAGGCAGACCTCTCCTGACCCGCCCGCTGCTCCTCTCAGCAGTGTACTTCGTCGATCTGCCTGTTCTGCTCCCCACTCTGTCTCTGGTGAATCCTCTCACCCTCCGCATCTCTGGCCTGTACCCCAGTTCTGTATGAATAAATAAATCTTTAAAAAAAAAAAAAGAATATGCTATGAATAGTTATGTTAAAAAACATATATTTTCATTTTTCTTGATTATATAATGAATAGGAGTAGAATTGATGGATCATGAAGAAATTGTTTATTTAAGGATCTATCTGTTTATTTAAGGATCTAAAGTGGTTGTACCATTTACATCCCCCTTAGCAGTGTATGAAAATTCCAATTTCTCTACAGTGTCACCAGCACTGTATTTTTTATTATAGCTGCCCTACTGTGTACCTCATTGTGATTTGCATTTCTCTGTGGTCTAATGATGTTAAGGTTTTTTTTTCACATACCTGTTGGTCTTCTTATACTATATGTGTCTTCCTTAGAGAAAAATATATTCAAATCCCTTTGCTCTTCTAAACCAGTGTTACCCTAGTAATTATTTTTTTTTCCTTTAAGTAGTAATAGTTCTTTGTACATTTTAGATATAAGTCTCTAGGTAAATGATTTGCAAGATGTACTCCTAATGGTATCCTTTGAAGCTCAAAAGTTTTAATCGTGTTGTCTGGTTTATTTTTCATTTGTTGCTTGTGCTTTTGGTGTCATATCTAAGATGTTTTATTATTTTTGTGTAGTGCCCTTGGTGATCTAACATATAGTTAGTTCTCTGGCAGATCTTTGTGACTTCTCTATGGTCAGGCATATCAAGTAAATCCAGCTGTTTTCTTTTATCTTTGCTTTTCAGTATGTTTTTTAGTTGTAGGACATTTCTTTGAAAACAAAACAACTTTTCTTCCTCTGCTTTCTTTTGAAATTACTATATAAAATGGGAGAAACTGGTTCTGTGTTGAAAGACTTCACTACAGTATTATTCTTAGCTTTTTGTCTTCCTTTTCACATGAAGAATGACATATATGGTTAGAGGGTGTGCCCCTAATTTTAATCTTTTTTCAATCCAGCCTGCTGACACAATATTTTGCAGTGTTTTTGGCTAGTGCAGTAAACAGTGCATGTCACACTTTGCCTTTTAGGGGAAATATTTCTAAAAATTTTTTTTAAAGATTTATTTATTTATGCATATAGAACTGGGTACAGGCCAGAGGTACTGGGGGGGTTAGAGGATTCACCAGAGGCAGAGTGGGGAGCAGAATAGGCAAATTTACTGAAATACACTGCTAAAGGGGAGCAGCAGGTGGGTCAGGAAAGGTCTGCCACACCTCCCTGAGGTGGGGTCACCTCCCTGGCCAGGGGTGGAACTTGTGCTGCAGTGGCTGTGGTAGCTTCATAGTGCTGTGCTTTAACCCATTGCACCACCAGGGGAGGCCCTTGGGGGAATATTTCTATTCTTCAATTCAGAGACTTCCATTCAAAGAGTATTAACAAGCTGTTTCCAAACAACTCTTTTCACAGTGATCAGTTGAGTTGCATGAATTCTTTAATTTGCGTATCAGCACTTTGTCAGATGTGTTATGTGTAAATATTTTCTCCTATTCAGTAGGTTGTCTGTTATACTGATTGTTTCTTTCTGTGTGCAGAAGCTTTTTGGTTTGATGTAATTTCATTTGTTTATATTTGCTTTTGCTTCTCTTGCCAGTGGAGAAGTCTACAAAGACTTTTTGAAGCCAGTGTTGTGGAATGTTTTTCCTGTTTTTTTTCTTTATATTATAGTTCATGCCCATGTCTTTAATCCAAACTAAATTAATTTTGACATGCCCTATTGCTGTTTGGTTTATTATTTGGCACAGAGGGACAAATAAGTGAATGAAGTTCTTTAATTATCATTTGCAAAATTATAAGACTGTTATATTTGAAATATGTCTAAGAAAGGTTTTCAGCTTTTAGTTAAGTGGTAGATAATAATAATAAATTCAAAAATGAGTAGCTTTAAAGTCTAGAGTCTACTTGTGCTCTTCCTTGTGTTTTCCTGCCATATCTTCCTATGTTCTCCCCCATGAATTTGTCATTCCTTTGCTTAGTTTTTTATACCATACACACACATCAAAGCAATATGTTGTTTACTTCATATGTTGTTTTGGCTGTATATGAATGATATTCATATGGCATGTAAATCCTCTTTTTTTGCTATTTTCAATCAATTTTTAAAAATTCATTATGGTTGTAGCTTGTTGAATTATGCATTTCTCTGTTTTATAATAGCCTATATGTGAAAAAAAAATTCCATAGTGTGGTTTTTGTTGTTGTTTTAGATACATCAAATTACGGAATGGCTTGCAGGCACTTTTGATTTCAGACCTAAGTAATATGGAAGGAAAGATGGGAGATGCAACAGATGATGAAGAGGAAGAAGAGGAAGGAGAAGATGATGACGATGATGACGACGACGATGATGACGATGATGAAGATTCTGGAGCAGAAATAGAAGATGATGAAGAAGAAGGGTTTGAAGAAGAAGATGAGTTTGATGATGAAGAAGAACATGATGATGACCTTGATACTGAAGATAATGAATTGGAAGAATTAGAAGAGAGGCCAGAAGCTAGAAAGAAGACCACTGAAAAACAGGTGTGAGTCTTGTCTATTATTATTTTTCCTAATTTGGTGATATTTTGGGATAAGTTCTGACCTCAGGTTTTACTTCTTATTAGCAAAAAGAAAGTATATTCCTTTTGTTGTCAGGAAAGGTCTGTTTTTTCCATGTAAGACTAATTTTTAAAAACATTTGCCCTGATTATGAAAGTGCCCTGATTATGAAAGTGACAAAGGCATATACAACTTAATAGAAAATAAAGAAAAACAAAAATGTAAAAATGACCCATAACTCTGAGGTAATCACAGATACTATTTTTATATGTATTTGTACATTATATGTATTAAAAGCAAATGCCGGGATGAGGAACTACATAATTCTTAACTTGAAATAGAGGAATAGGAGAGCATAATATCAGAGACACTGATAAAAATAAAATGAAAAGAACATGGCGAACGTAGAGTCCTCATCTGGATGAGTCCTAAGAATCTTCATATGGGTGATTTCTGTCTAAGTAATTGCATATGATTTACCTCTTCTTATGAAAAAGTACCAGAAGTCAGGACAAATACATAAAATTGGAAGAATTAAAATATAATTGGGGAATTGAGATTTGTTTGTATAATATTATAAATATTAATAATAGATAAGTTAGTCTTGATAATGAGAATTTCACTTTGGCTGTCTTGAAAATTATCTCCATTTTGCATTATAGATTACTCATATTAGAGGATAATATTTTGGAAGCAGCAACATGAAATTAATCAGCAGTTGTTTGTTAAAGCTACTTGGCATACAGTTGACATGGTACAGTTCACATATAAATAAAGTCCAGATTAGTAAGACTAAATTTAAAGATCAAATGTGTAGTATTGTAATATTTAAAGATGTGAAGATATGCAAATAGTTGATAGTTTTAAATAAGTACTTTGATACTCTTCTTTGAGGAAAATCAGTTTTCAAAAGAAGGTGATATACTGGTTCTTTCACCGAGTTGTTGGGGGAGAATTGAGTCATGCTTTTAAGAAACTTTTGGGTTCCTGCTATTCATACTATGATACCTGTTTCAGGTAGCATTATAGGTCAAGAGGTTTTAGCTTGGAAAGTTTTAAAAATGAAAATCAAAGTACTGGAAAAAATGTATGTATATGCTACTTGGTCATCTGTAATATGGTCTTAATAAATATATTGGAAATTAATAATTCTACTTTTAATTTAACATAGATCTAATATTTCCAAATAGAAAGATAAAAGAAAGGAAGAAGTTCTAAAAAAATCACAGGGTCAAGGAAAAGAACATTAACAAAAAACAAGAGTTTTAACTCTGGCTCTGTCCCTGTCTTTCTGGAGACCTATTTAAATTTTTTTTTCTCATTTCTAAAACAAGATGATTAAATTACATGTTTTTTGAGATCTGTTTTAGCTCTTTGCAAAAAGAAAGTATATTTCTTTTGATATTCAATAAAAGTGTTTATTTTGTATAAAGACTGATTTTAAAAACACTGTGCTCTGGGCCTCCCTGGTGGCCTAGAGGCTTAAGCATCAGTGCTAATCACGCTATGTAGCCAGCCACCACATCATGAGTTCTATCCAGGCCAGGGGCTAACCCACATGATACAGTAGACCTGTCCTCCTGTCTCACGTGCTGCTCCTCTCAGCAGTATACTTCAAGCTTGCCTGTTCTGCTTCTTACTCCATTCCACTCTAGTGAATCCTCGCCTCACCCCCAACACACCTCTGACCTACATCCCCGTTCTTGTATGCATAAATAAAGTAAATCTTTGAAAAAAAATTTTGTTCTAATTGTGAAAGTGATGTGTAAGTCTTACCTCTGAGACTTATAACTTTACAACTGAGTCTTTATACATCTCTTTTTATATCTATTTGTAGCTCTTCCTGTGCTTTGGGCATCTTTTTATCATCTAGCAATTAATAAGAAAAGTCTGGGGTTAAATTAAAAAATTGTTTGCAGAGCCAATTTTATTATCAAGGCATATTGAAATACCTTAGGTTTTTGAGCAATTGTTTCAATCCCTTTGACATTAAAGATATACTATCAGTATTTTGGTACCCTTTTTATTTTGCTTAGGTGGTGCAAACTAAATATTAACCTCTTCTAGAAGCAGCAAGGCCAGATTCCAGTGATCTGGAATTAATTAAAAAATGGATTAGATGCTATTTTTTGTTTTCTCAGAATTAGGTATTAATATATTACCCTGTAAGGTATTTGCAGTTAATTTTCTGGATCATATTGGGAAGAGTTGGAGCAAACTAATGTAGTTTGAAGAGAAGATCAAATTGTTTTAATTCAGGTGCAGTGGGTACACTTGTAAAAGATCCCATGATTGTATCAGTTTCAGTGGAAAATAGTTTATATCAATGAATAAATGTGTTTCCCAAAGGGAATTAAATAGTCTTGAAAAGAGATGGTGTAAGAGTAATACAGGGTTTTGCAGTGGTTTTATAATTTTTATTTGATAAATGTGAACCTTGTTTAAGTTAAATATAAACATTAATAAAGGAAGCAGCGAGAAAAAAATTTAAGGTTTTTGGAGAACATTTACTTAGTTAAAAAGTTAACTATTTTTCAGAGGCATCCTTTTTTTTTTTTTTTTTTAACATCCTCACTTTCCCCTTTTCCCCTTCTCCCAAAAGGAAATTGTTCTTTATCTGAAAGATTTGATAAATTAACAAGATTGACATTTAAATATGGTATATATTAAATTATGATTTGCTCTGGACTTTCTTAAGTCAATTGTCAGCTATGAATTTCAAGTATGAATTTCTTGGGTAGTTAATTCTCAAGTATGAATTTCTTTTCTAGCAATCGCAGAGCCTGTTTTTGCTGTGGTCAAAGCTGACTGATAGACTGTGGTTTAAGTCAACTTATACAAAAATGTCTTCAGCCCTGCTGGTCGAAACAAGAAATCTTTATGGGGTAGTTGGAGCTGAAAGCAGGTTAGGCACCTATTAACCATCACAGAACAGGTTAGACTGTGGTTTGAAGAAGTAGATATTTCCCTCGTATTTTAACTCAGTTTATGTATTTAAGTCTTTAAAATGAGATTTTCAGTATCAAGTGAGGCTGTTTGGTTCTTCTAATACTCTATTTTCTGACACATGGTTAGTCTTTATACCAAGTACATGCTATCTTTTTGAAACTTTAGAAAGCTTTTATCATTTATCAAAACAATTGGTCATCTTAAAATTGATACTTGGATAATTTGGGAAAGTTAGTAATTCAACTTCCTATTCTCAAGGATTTGAATAGACCATTGTTCTCTCCTCTTGTGTGTCTTTTCATAATGGTATGCCCTATTTATTTTAAATGCAGTTTGGTATACCTCTGGATCATCTATTTTGCTTAAAACTTTGATTTTTTCCCCAAGGTATTGAAAAATATCTATTGTTAAGTAATGTGTCTGTGTATTTATGTCTTCAATAAGAAGAACTAAAAAGCCTCTTTAAAATTTAGTTCTGTTTTTTAAAAAATTTTCTTTTTTTAACAATTTACTTAACATTATCTTTGTTAGCTGTTTTCCTGACTTTATTTTATGCCCTGTTTTAATAAAACAGTTTTCTAAGTAATATATTGAGAAATTTAACATGTAATAACTGAGTTACTGAACTCAGCCTTTACTTGTTTAGAGGTAGTGATAACCTATATAGGTACGTTATTTCTGCAGATTTCCAAAACCTAGTAAATCAGGAAACAAGCTTGGTTCAGAACTCTAAAATGCTGACAGGAAATGATATTTGGGTGGGTTTGCCAGTTCCCTTTCCTTTTTTTTTTCCCCTTTTTTTTTTTTTTCTGTCTGTTTCTGCTTTTTCCCTTAGGTCTGCACCTGTTCAGCATTTGGCAGTATGGCAAGAGGAGGAGCAGCAAAGTGAAACTGACACAGTTCTGGTGAGTTTCACTTTGCTGCTCCTCCTGATTCTCAGGGAAAGAATTTTGTTGCTTCTTTATTGGAAAACATCCATCTTCAAATGAATCCTTAAAGTAAAATGACAACATTATTCCTTTAGGATTGACTCATTATTTGTATGTGTTCTACTTACTCCAGTCTGCAGCTGCTCTTTGTGTTGGAGTTGGGAGTTTTGCTGATCCAGATGACCTACCTGGCCTGGCACACTTTTTGGAGCACAGTAAGATCTTTGTAAAATATTCCAGGGCATATTTTTTCCTCCATATTTCTTTAAATTGATTTCAAAGATAAGTAGCTAGTTTGATAGATTTCTATATTATGTTTAATGAGAAAAAAGGCTAAGAAAGTTATGACTATCATAAAGGAAGACTTAGTATTAATCTCTTTGCAAATACTTGCTTTGAGAATTAGAATCAAGTCACTCAGAAAACTATTACATTTTATTATTCAGATATGGTAAGTCCAAGATTAGGAGAGAAGTAACCAATATTAGGAGTTTAGAGTGTTAGGAGGGACAATCTATTCAGGGCTAGCAAGGCCCCAACATATCAAAGCATTAGAAATAGAGAATATAAAAAAAGATTAAAAACAAGAGAAAATCTTCAGTTTTAACCATATTATACCCAATTAAAACTTTTGTGGATACTGTGCAATTATGTAAGTATTTAAATTCTTATTTATTTTTCTGATTTACATTTTTAAAATTCTGGTTCTGAGTTACTATGTGAGGGTAAACTTCTTTATAGATTTTATAGTAACAGTTATTCTGTTTATTTTGACCTTTTTATAAATACATTTTATATTTCTTAAAGTTTCTTGTGCGGAATGGACGATGATGAGGGGTCAGGCGGGCTGGTGGTAGGTGAACTACAGGGACTCCACTTGAGATAAATCATATAGTGTCCAAAAATTAACAGTGACGTAAGGAAATTACTTCATCTAAAAATTTTTTAAAAAGGTTTTTTTGTATATAAAATATATAATAAATATGTAATAAAGACTATTATCTAGATATAAGCATTGATGAAGCTATTAGTATATTAGTTTTGTTTTTGTGTATGAGAAATTTCATGTTTGATAAATGGGTAGCTTATCTTTGTGTTCTCTTTCCATTTAGTGGTATTTATGGGTAGTTTGAAGTATCCAGATGAGAATGGGTTTGATGCCTTCCTCAAGAAACATGGAGGTAGTGATAATGCTTCAACTGATTGTGAACGTACAGTGTTTCAATTTGATGTCCAGAGAAAATATTTCAAGGAAGCCCTGGATAGGTAACTAACTTGAAATATGTTTTTTGACTCTTTTAAGCCACCCTAAAAATGGAAATATTGGGCATTATGGTATTTCTTTTCAAGTAGTTCTCTCATTCTGGAGAATGGTCACATTGTTGGAGAAGACAGCAGGTGTTATAAATACCCTTTTGTTCTTGTTCTGTAATGCTCTTTAATCTTTTAATTAACGATTAAACTGAAATCCATAATTACTTGAGTTTGTAAATAATGTATTCTCAGTTGACTAATGCAAAGGGAAAATTAGAGAACAGGGATTGGGTGATTGCTCTGTATTTTATAATATAAAGAAAATTGTGGTTAGTGTTTTGGTATATAGCCATTATATCTTTTAATGTATATGGGATCATAGTCTTAATAATCTTTTCTATTTTTGAATATGATATATCATTTTTATGTATCATTATATAACAGGCATAATTTTAAGTGATTGTGAGTATTATTTGCATTGTATAGAATACCATACCATAGTTATGTATTACCACATTTAATTTTTCTACTTTTCTAATATTGTTATGCTGTGATGAAAATCCTAATATATTCCTAGTTATTTCTTTTAGTCTAATAAGTGAAATTGCTGAATATATTTTTAGGTATCTTAAAACATTTTAAAAGCATTTGATATGGGGTTCTCCTAGGTGGTGCAAGCGGTTAAAGTAAAGCACTATAAAGCTGTCCACAGCCACTGTGCCATAAGTTCCATCCCCTGCCCGGGAGGTGACCCTTATGGCATTGGCAAACCTCTCCTGTCTTGCCTGATGTTCACTGCTCCCCTCAGCAGTGTATTTCAGTCAGTCTCTACTGCTTTCCACTCTGTCTCTGGTGAATCCTCTCACCCCCCCCACACACACCTTTTGCCTGTACCCCAGTTCTTAGATGCATAAATAAATAACTTTTTTTAAAAAAAGCATTTGATATTGCAGAATTGTTTTCCAGAAAGCTTCTTTTGGTACATTAGTAGAATTTTGATACCACAAGCTTGTAAGCCACATTTTATACACAATTCTAGATAAATTTAACAATAGACAGTATGTTATTCATTAGTGAATAAATGGATAAATGACTGGTATGTAAGCCCTTTAATGACAGAGATTTTTGTCTTTTTTGTTGTTGATATAGCTCCATCAAAGTAGATACTCAGTTATTTGTTGAGGGGATATTTGTTGAATGAACAGGTTCTCTATAGAATATGTTATCAAAAAACCAAAACACAAATGACCAAAAAAAGTGTCAAGACATGATAAAAGTCCATTTTTTTTCTTTTTTTAAAGATTGACTTATTTATGCATTTAGAACTACAGTACAGGCCAAAGGTGCAGGGTTGGTGAGTGTTCACCAGAGACAAGAGTAGGGAGCAGAACAGGCAGATTGATGAAGAACACTGTTGAGGGGAGCAGCGGGCAAGACAGGAGAGGTCTGCCATGTCATGTGGGTCACCTCCATGGCCAGGGATCAAACTTGTACTGCAGTGGCTGTGGAGAGCTTGGTAGTACTGTGCTTTACCTGTCATACCACTAGGGAGGGCCCAAATGTACAGTTTTCTTAACTGAATTAAGGAATAAAAGTGGAATTTCTACATTTAAAGTTCAGAAACAAAATTATATTGTTTAGAACATGCACTTTAAGTGGGGGTGATACTGTTATTTTTGGTGGCAAAATTTTATTCTTTGTGGGGGTTATAGAACTATTCCATATTTTAGTGGTTTGTGGCCCTCCAAAACTTAATCCTACCTGGTGAATTAAATAGTATTTTAATTTCTCCAAATTTTCTCAAGTATCACATAAGCACCATTTAAACTGACAGTGACTTCATGGAAGAGAGACAAAACAAAAACAAGGTCAGTGCTACAAAACTCTGGTGGTGAGATGATTGGAGGTCTTTCAAATGATTTTGTGATCCTGAAGTCATTGTAGAGATGGTCTACAGGTGACAATTGCCGTTTGTTGCCTTATAGTTTTGTTTGTTCGTTGGTGCTTTTGTTTGTACTTTGGCTTTTAGAATTATTTTATTCTCTTTTATTATACAACTCAACAAGTTATTTTACCCATTACTAATTATACCAAGTTTGAAGAAGGGAAAAAGTAGCATTGTGGGCTCTCCTTGGTGGTGCAACAGGTTAAAGTACTGTATTATGAAGCTTTATGAAGCCATTGCAGCACAAGTTTGATCCCCAGCCAGGGAGCTGACCCACATGGCGTGGCAGACCTCTCCTGACCCGCCCACTGCTCCTGTCAGCATTGTACTTCGTCACTCTGCCTGTTCTGTTACCCATTCTGTCTCTGGTGAATCTTCTCACCCACCACACCTCTGGCCTGTACCCCAGAAAATTCGGAGAAATTAAAATACTATTTGATTCACCAGGTAGGATTAAGTTTTAGAGGGCCACAAACCACAATAATATGGAATAGTACTTCAGCCCCCACAAAGAATAAATAAAGCATAAATAAATCAATCTTTTTTTTTTTTTAAAAAGCAGCATTGTAATGAATAAATATTAGTAAAGTAATATGTTAGGTTAAGCAAAAGTTTAAAAATTACTAAATATTATGGGATATAAATTGTTTTACTTTTTGGAATGATAAATTTGATTAATTCTTAAGAAATTTGACTGCATTGCTGTTATACAAATGGATAATGTTGTTTCATAAATTTGTAATTTTTACTTTTTTTTTTTAAAGATTTATTTATTTGTGCATACAGTGGGGTATAAGCCAGGGGCTCAGGGGCAGCGAGAGGCTTCACCAGAGACTGAGAGGGGAGCAGAACAGACAGATCGATGAAGTACACTGCTGAGGGGAGCAGTGGGCGGGTCAGGAGAGGTCTGCCACGCCATGTAGTCACCTCCGGGGCAGGCGGGGGTCGAACTCATGCGAAAGGGCTTTAGATTCTCAGTGCTGTGCTTTAACCCACTGCGCCACCAGGGAGGGCCCCTGTTTTTGTTTTTTAATATAATTCATCTACTTATATAAATCATGCATCAAAAAATATGTCTCCATTTATAAAAGTAAAAATTACAGGCCTCCCTGGTGGGCGCAGTGGGTTAAAGCACAGCACTAAGAAGCGTAAGCCGCTTCCGCATGAGTTCGATTCCCGCCTGCCAGGGAAGAGATCCACATGGCAAGGCAGCCCTCCCCTGACCGGCCCCTGCTCCCCTCAGCAGTGTTCTTCGGCAATCTGCCTGTTCTGCTTCCCCTCTCTGTCTCTGGTGAATCCTCTCATCCTCCATATCTCTGGCCTGTACCCCAGTTCTGTATGAATAAATAAATAAATCTTAAAAAATAATAATAAAAAAATGAAAAAACATTTATAAAGTTAGATGAAATACTAATAGCCTTTAGCATTGTAACTTTTGATTTAAAATTTTAATTTAATCATTTATGACCCTACAGCATTACATAAACTGTGTACTTTTTTTTTGTTTTAGATTTATTTATTTATGCTTACAGAACTGGGGTACAAGCCAGAGGTGCAGGGGCTGTGAGAGAATTCACCAGAGACAGAGTAGGGAGCAGCATAGGCAGACTGAAAAAGTACACTGCTGAGGGGAGCAGCAGGTGGGTGAGGAGAGTTCTTCCACGCCATGTGGGTCACCTCCGGGACGGGGGGTTTAAACTTGTGCTGAAGTGGCTTTAGCTTCTCAGTGCTATGTTTACCCACTGCGCCACCAGGGAGGACCCAGACTGTGTACTTTTTATATATAAGGTCATGAATATACATATATTATAAAAATAAGACAGTGTATCTTTGTCTTATTCCTAGGGGAATGACTAGGAAAAAACTTCTGAGAATTCTCTTTAGAGCTGATAATGGTAAAAAAGCAGTTAAGGAGCATTGGTGTCTAGAAATACTTATGTAGGTGGTAAAACTATAAAAAAATATAGAGACATGGTTGTTGTGACTACATGATATTCCAGATATTAACTCTGAGGGTAAGGTAGGCACAGATGGCTTCTGAGTCTGATAGAGTCTGTTTTTTGACATGGGTGGTATCTACTCAGGTTTTTATGCATTAGTCTTATAAGTTTCTATTTTATGTATATTTATGATAGATATTATATAGTGGGAAAAAAGTAGTTTGTAGACTTTAAGTAAAGAAATAGAAATAGTATTTAGCAAAGTAGTATTTAGATTTTATTTGTAGCATTTTCTTTTTTAGCTTGACTTAGTGTCTAGTTCTAAATTTATCTAATAAAATAAAATACCTAATTTTATAATTATGAATTAAATTCTTCATTAAAAAATATTGACTGATAAAAGTGTTTACTGAACATAAATAAATGCCATTTTTGTTTTCAGATGGGCTCAGTTCTTCATCCATCCACTAATGATCAGAGATGCAATTGATCGGGAAGTTGAAGCTGTTGACAGTGGTAAGAGAAGGGTTTTATGTCTTACACTTTTTTTACTTCATTAAACCTGTTATTTAAAACATACATCAGGGGCCTCCCTGGTGGTTTAGGGGTTAAGTTTCAGTGCTATCATGCTACAGCCTATCGTGGTCACCTCTGGTATACTCCCCAGTTCTGCGCACACACATACACACAAACAAAAAGAAACATACATCATTATCTCTAGGCCAGAAAGACTAAATGAAATAGATGTATAATTTATTTATTTCTGAAGCTGTTTAATGTCTAATTCAGTGTAGATTTGAAATAATCAAAAGGATAATTAATTCAGTTTTTTCCAATAATTGTTTTTTGAGGGTTTTAATGTTGTGACTAATCTTACAGGAACAGGAGCCTAATTCTTTTTTGTTTTAAGTATGCTTTATTTTTTTTAAAGATTTACTTTTATTTATTTATACATACAAGAACTGGATATAGGCCAGAGATGTGTGGGGGTGAGAGTACTCACTAGAGGAAGAGTGGGGAGCAGAACAGGCTGACGTATTGAAAATACATTGCTGAGGAGAGCAGTGGGCAAGACAGAAGCGGTCTGCTCCACCATGTGGGTCAGCTCCCTGGCTGGCTAGGGATCCAACTGGTGCAGTAGTGGCTGGTGATTGCTTGATAGTACTGTCTTTAACCCGTATGCCACCAGGGATGCCCCCCCAAACCATCTTAAATCATATGGCAGAGTGTGTTCTCTAACTGTTCATATATTTATATTGTATGTTTTTCGGCTGTAAGAGGTCTTAAATCACTTTTTGTAAATATACTTAAATATATATTCTATTAGAGTCCTGTTGGCTGCTATAATAAATTGTCAGAAATTAGTGGTTTAAAATTACACAAATTAGGCCCTCCCTGGTGGAGCAGCAGGTTAAAGCACAGCACTGAGAATCTAAAGCCGCTTCTGCATGAGTTCGATTCCCACCTGCCCCGGAGGTGACCACATGGTGCGGCAGACCTCTCCTGACCCACCCGCTGCTCCCCCAACAGTGTACTTCCTCGATCTGCCTGTTCTGTTCCCCACTCTGTCTCTGGTGAAGCCTCTCACCGCCCCTGAGCCTCTGGCCTGTACCCCAGTTCTGTATGCACAAATAAATAAATCTTAAAAAAAAAAAATTACACAGATTAATTTTCTTAAATTTTGCAGCTCAGAAATCTAAATATTTTTTCAAGGCTTTATTTCTTTTGGCAAATGCAGAGGAGAATATTTTCTTGTCTTTTCTAGCTTCTAGCTTCCACTTATATTCCAAGATTCTGACTCTCATTTTTCTATCTTAGGTGTTGTCAGTGTAGAATCTTCTCTTAGATCTGGGTGTATATCCTTATATCTACTCTCTGACTTTGACTTCCCATTTATTTATTTATTTATATTTTTGATTACCCATTTATTAGGACCTTTGTGATTACATTGGGACCATATGCATAATCCAGAATAACCCCTTCCACAGGAGCCTTACCATAAAATCCTTTTTACTACAAAAGGTACCATATTCAAGCTTTTGGAGATTAGTATGTGGACATTTGGGCTGCTCATTATTTAGCCTATCACACAATAGACTTGTTTCTCCTGTGTTGTTGTCATTTGTAATTTGAAACTATATATTTTTTAGCTATTGAAGCTATTTGTGTTTATTTTACTCTCTCATCTTTCATTTGGGCTTTATGGTTTATAACGAAAATATTTTATTGAGTACATGGTCTTCTAGTTTCTTTCCATGTTTGTACATGTTATACTGCTTCCTTGGTGTGTGCTTTTTTCATGATAGACTATAATCAGTTTTCCTGTGATGACATTTGTTTCTCTTCAGTTCATTCCTCACATTTATAACCAGGATTAACTCATTAATGTTCAAACCTGTTGTCACTCTCATTGACCATCTATATAAGGAGTAATAACATTTATTAGGTACTATTTGTTTGCTACATTATTGTGGTTATTATTTTCCCCATTATTCTTATTTAATGTGTGATGAAACTGAGGCTTGGAGGGGCTAAATCGTTAACCTAAATTCCTAGAATCAATCATTGCCCCAAGACCACAATCAGTAATGACTACATGGTACCCTTTTGTGTGCACATACAATGCTGCTTCCTAAGCTCTTCTCAGACCTTCCTATATGTCTTTACCTAGGCTCTTCCAAAATGTCTATTCCTTTTATCTTTAGCCATTATCTTGCTATTGCTTTCATTCTGAGCTTTGTTCAACCATATTGACTGTTTTTTCAGAAGTGCTTATATTCTCCTTACCTTTTAAATGTTACTTCTTAGGATGCTTTGCACACTCACATTTTTCCCTAGAAAATTCTTGTTTGTCCCAAAGGCTCAGCTTGAGTCTGTCCCTGAGTTCATCCCCAAATAAATTCACACTAAAAAATAAGGCAAAATTAGTCTTGGTTGTAGTATGTATATGTTTTAATAATATGCAGTGTCTTAGAAGGATTTCATCATAGTGAATGTGATTTCTACTGGGCTCTAAATTCTTTTAATTATTAAATACTTGCATTGGCCTCTTTGCTAGCTTTGAATTTATTAAGGCATATATTCATTCATTCCTTGTCTTAACCTTTGAAATTATAATTTCCATATCTGGAAAACTCCCAGATAATCTTTTGACATTAGTCTCATATTATTTGGATTCCTGCTCAGTTGTTACTTTCTCAGAACAGCCTTCTATGATCAACATCTTATCATTTTACTTTTCCTTATCTGTATTATTTTTCTTGTGGCAGCTATCACTGACTGATTGATATGTTTGGAATCTATTTGTCACTTTATTTATTTTTTTATGTCTCATTGTAGAATGTAAGCTCCTTGAGAGCAGGGACTTGGTCCCTTTGATTCACATTTCTACTTCCAGCAGCTGTTTCAGTGGAACCTGCCACATTAGTAGATGCTCAATAAATATTTGTTGAAGGAATAGATTTTTTTAAAAAATAATTTATTATGCATATAGAACTGGGGTACAGGCTAGAGGAGCAAGGGTGGTAAGAAGATTCACCAGAGACAGAGTGGGGAGCAGAACAGGCAGATCAACAAAATACACTACGGAGAGGAGCAGAGGGTGAGACAGGAGAGGTCTGCTGCGCCATGTGGATCACCTCTGGGGCCTGCCCACTGAAGTGACAGTGGCTTACTTGCAGTGCTATGTCCTAACCCGTTGTGCCACCAGGGAAGGCCTGAAAGAATAGATCTTATTTATTTGATCATTGTAAGAATTTAATAAGCTAGGAATTATAATAACTCCATTTCACAGATTAAGAAGTAGAAAAAGGACCCTCCCTGGTGGCGCAGTGGGTTAAAGCACTGCACTAAGAAGCTAAAGCCACTTTAACATGAGTTCGATCCCCACCTGCCCCGGAGGAGATCCACATGGTGTGGCAGACCTCTCCTGACCCGCCTGCTGCTCCCCTCAGCAGTGTACTTCGTTGATCTGCCTGTTTTACTCCC
>NW_004567109.1:28552372-28587654 GCF_000260355.1 Condylura cristata | reverse complement strand
AAAAAAAAAAAAAAAAAAGAAGAAGTAGAAAAAGGGAAGTTAGATTAACTTTTCAAAGTTAAACAATTTAGTAAGTGGCAGAATTTGGATGCTAGTCAAGATATTTCTGGTTTTAATGCAATTATTTTTAACCATTAATACTTTACTATCATCATAGTTGACTTTGGCAGAAATTTAAGCAATTTGTGTAACAGAATTCCCAGATAATAAGGATTTGACTTAGCATTTTATTGGCTCTTTCATCAGTAAAATCTTTGACCTAATATTCAGGAGTTGTAGTCTTAGCTATCTGTTTCCTTTAAAAATAAGGGAAACCTTTAGGAAGGTGAATGGACTATTTATTCGAAGTTATAAAATGTATTAAGTCTGGTCTAGATAATTTAGTTACCATGCAATTGTGTAACACAAATCATAAAATTAATTTTTATTACTTCCTTACTTTCAATTCTGTAAGCTTGTTTCCAGATAATGTTGCAGATATTGAACTTCATTTTATTAAGTGTTTCTTTAAAACTGACAGAATATCAACTTGCAAGACCCTCTGATGCAAACAGAAAGGAAATGTTATTTGGAAGCCTTGCTAGACCTGGACATCCTATGGGGAAGTTTTTTTGGGGTAAGATATTATTTCATACTTTCTGGTTAAGGAAGATTGAGAATTTCAAAAGATGATAAAGAATGAAAATTTATTAAGCTAGGGTTGCTAGGTACCTTTTACCTTTTAAGGTAAATAATAACTAGAAAAGTAGTTAAGCATGCCTTTATGTTTCTCTAACATTGGATATATCAAGAATGGCATCTAACATTTTGTGAATGTCTCCTGGGTGCTGGATACTTTCCTTAACATTGCGTGCACCTTCATTTGATCATCCTAACAACACTATAAACTGAGTAGTATTATCATCTCCTTTTAAAAATAAAGAAACAGACTCAGGAAATTTTTTAATTTGCCTAAATCACATTGTTGAATATGTGATTTAAAACTCACATATAATTTATTGATTATAAAGTCTGTTCTACTCCAACCTGATATTTACATTTATCAGTAAAGATTCAACAATGATTTTTCTAATAGTCTTTGAGCTGTGATTTAATTTTGTTCAACTGGTAAGGTAAGCAGTTTAAATGGTACCTGTTTGTAACATAGTGGCTTTTTCTTAGTGTTAGAATTCAATTATACCTTCATGTTCATCTTGATTTTTAACATGGTTCTTTGGTGACTTGATCTAAATGATACAAAAAAGCATACATTTTAGGAATTATGTTTAATATTAAAAATTAATCAGAGATAAAACCTCTTAATTATTAAGAAGGAAAGCTTCAGACAAATTCTATTTTAAGGTGTTGCAAACTAGAGATGTGGTTTTGTGTGTGTGTGTGTGTTAAAATATACTTCAGAATTGTTTCTTCTGAGGTTTGCCTTATATTGACATCATTAATAATTGAACCATATTTGTTCAGTGTTCTTGAAACCTCTAGGTTATTCCATTAGTTACTTTTAATAGCATAGCATGCACTGTTGATGAAGAGATGTTAACAAAGTAAGCATAGTTATTTCTGCTATTTTTCCTCTATTTAATAGGAAATGCTGAGACTCTCAAACATGAGCCAAAAAGAAACAATATTGATACACATGCTAGACTGAGAGAATTCTGGATGCGTTACTACTCTGCTCATTACATGACGTTAGTGGTTCAATCCAAAGGTAATATTATCTACTATAGCTCTTTAGAATTACTGCAAAGTAACCCTTTCTTAGTATTTGTTTGCCTTGATGAATGTTGCTGTGCACGGTTAAAGTACTTGTGTTTGATCTTAATATGACCTAAAGTAAAAACGGGATTTTGAGTGGTCACATAACAAGTAGCAGAGTTCAAGGAAGCAACAAGTCGTCTGAGTTATCAGGCAAAAATTTTTTCTTATTAATTATTTCTAGAATACTCAGTGTGTACTGATAGGCATTGCATTAGTTTGTTTTTCATGTTGCCTCTGTTTCCTCTGGTTTTGCTTTTAATCTACACTGATCATAAACTCTTAGGGCAAGATGTCTAGGGTTCAGTAACATAGCATGGATTAATTGAAATACATCATGGTGACAATAGCAAAAATATCTTAAATTCACAGTACTGATGAATACCTCTTTTCTTATGTCGTTTGCAGTAACTGGTATTAATTATTAAGGAAATCATCGTGACTTTCTTCACATTTCAATCTCTTAGACAAATTTTTGAAGTTAGTTGCTGAACTGCTCTTCTTGACCATCTTCAAGTTTATATGTTTCTTTTTGAAATTTGAGTTCTCTGACACTAATATGAGTCTTTTTTGAAAATTTGTTTACTCATTGTCAAACTTAAGATCAGGGGTGACTTTTTTTTAAGATTTATTTATTTATGCACACAGAACTGGGATACAGGCCAGAGGTACTGGGGGTGAGAGGATTCACCAGGGAAAGAATAGGGAGCAGAACCGGCAGAAATACTGAAATACACTGCTGAGGGGAGCAGCAGGCAGGCCAAGAGAGGTCCGCTACACTATATGGGTCATCCCCCTGGCCAGGGATAGAGTTGAGCTGAGTGGCTGTAGTAGCTTCATAGTGCTGTGCTCCAACCAGTTGTGCCATCAAGGAGGGCCCAACTTTTATTTATTTATTTATTTTTTTACGTCATTCTTCATTTTGTGCATTTTTTCATTTCACTTGTAATTCCCATGGGCTTCCTACCACCAGTTCACCCATGTGCCATCACATTAGACCAGTGCACTCTTCCACCCCAATTCTGATCCCATTCCCCTTTTTTCTACCCCCATAAAATGTCTCTGGTTTATAGTTGTTCATTGTTTTCATTTTTACTCTTATTACATTTGTTTCTCTCTCTTTTTTCCCCCCGATACCTTATGCTCCTGCTATGAGTCACAGTTGATTTTTTATATAGATATTTTTGCATTTTCTCATATTTTTGCATTTATGATCAAGGTGAGAACACTTTTTGACTTGAATGTAAAGCTATGGATATGGTATTGGTAGATTCTTTTCTTCAAAATAAAAATATGCTTCTAGAGCCCTTTTACAATATTTGTTGAATTGGCAATTCCATATTCAGTATTTAATATTAGTTTATAAAAAAACTAATTTATAAAAAATTGTAAAACAATTTTTCTAAGTGTTAGTTCTCAAATCTGTCATGAATGTGTACTCTTCATCTAGGTATTGTTTCTTTTACATTCTCTCTCTCTGATGACAAATATAAGAGTGTATTAACACTTTTTGCAGATCTCTTAAGTCTCTCAGATATTTAAAAGAATGCTGTATAATCTAGATTTAAATGATTATGGAGTTTTGGTGTTTATTTGCTAAATAAAAAGTTAAGTAGCTACATAAGCAGTATGAAATAATTTAAAACTTGATTAGTCTGATTTGAATCTTGTGTTTTATATACTGGGGTGTCACAAATTGGAATGAATGAAACTCACGTATTGGGTGGAACTAACAAATACTGTTCAGTGCTGGGGATAAACTTTTTTTTAAAAAAATATTTATGCTGGCCCTCCCTGGTGGCGCAGCGGGTTAAAGCGCAGCACTAAGAAACTAAAGCCACTTCCTCATGAGTTCGATCCCCGCCTGCCCCAGAGGTGACCACATGGCGCAGCAGACCTCTCCTGACCCGCCCGCTGCTCCCTTCAGCAGTGTACTTCATTGATCTGCCTGTTCTGCTCCTCGTTCTGTCTCTGACGACTCCTTTCACCCTCCACATCTCTGGCCTGTACCCCAGTTCTGCATGAATAAATAAATCTTTAAAAAAAAATATTTATGCTTACATAGCTAGGTTACATGCTAGAGGTGCAGGGACAATGAGAGGATTTACCAAAGACGTAGTAGGGAGCAGAACAGGCCAATTGACAAAGTACACTGCTGAGGGGAGAAGAGGGCAAGTCAGGTGATCCGCACCATTTGGATCACCTTCGGGATAGGGATCGAACTCTTGCTGAAGTGGCTTTAGTTTCTTAGTGTTGTGCTTTAACCTACTGCGCCATCAGGGAGGGCCCAGGGATAAACCATTTTACTAGAAATTTTGAAAGAATTTCTTAAGAAGTATAACACTCAAGAGAAGATAGAACTTTTATGAAACCTAAGAAGAAAAACTTAGGGATTAAAATCTCACAAAATATAAATTATTGTGCAATAAGTGGAATGCGAAAATATTAGATACTAAGATGGAGTCTTAGATACTAATAGAAGAAGAGGAGGAGGATGAGTTTAGTGTTTAGTTCAGAAAACTGTCCTAGAAGAAGAAAATTTTGGAATTAGGTAGGAAGATAATTGGTTCACACAGCCTACTGGAACTTTTCTAATAACATGCACGTTTTCCATCTTACCAGGAAGAAATAAAGGAGTCTGATAAAATTATGTGTGTCCTAAGGTTTTCTTGATATTGTTATTTTTTCTGTTACTCAATACTGGTTAAGGAGTGGCAAGTAATGCCCAAATTAATATATACCTTTGTATTATACCTAAAGCACTCTTTGTTTCCACCATGAATAACATTGCATTTTCCTTTCTTCTCCTTAACCTTTCTCCCTCAAGAAACACTGGATACTTTGGAAAAGTGGGTGACTGAAATCTTCTCTCAGATACCAAATAAGTAAGACATTTATTTTTATAAATCACACACCTTTATCTTCTTTTATGAGTCTCGAAGGTTTTTTCTTTCAGTTTTTTAATCAGGTGATTAAGACCCAGTGGTTTAGCATGATGGCACAGCTTTTGAGTGGGAAAACTTAAGATGAAAATCCAAGTTTCTCCATAGTTCAAAATTTATATTCTTGTAAACTTCAAGCAATCAGCAATTACAGTGTTTGTTTCTTTTAATATTTCTCAGAGGTTGTCTTATTGGATAAGTGATGTGATGTAATGTGAAACAAGCATAATATTAAGAGGCAGAATATAATAAAGTGTATCCTTGTATCTGAACAAATTGTGTTCTTAAGGTTTGTTTATGAACTCAGTTGTTTGGATCTTAAAGTGCTTTTCCCCTGTAAAAGAAATAATCTTGTAAAACAATGGTTGACTTTCTATACTGACTAAAGCCTATTAAATAGTGATGAATTATTATTTATTAGAAAGTACCTTCAGAAAGAGAACCCACTATTTTGAAGCTTCATCAAAATAATACATATGTTTAAGGCCACTTTATTGTTATATTTTTGTTACAAAGGATATAAAAAATACTAAAAAAACTGTCTATCTTTTTACTCTTAAAAGTTTGTTTTAGCAAACTAAATGAAATCAGATCTTTTTCCTGTATCAAGTGAGTAAGCTAGTGACTTTGTCCCATTTACTCATTCTAAGATAGAAATTGTTTTAATTGTATGGGAGAAAAATAACTTAAAAAATATTAGTAAATTATAATAACTGATTAGCTGTTATCTAGGTTTCATGTAAATTTCCATTGATAATTAACAGTACTTCTTATGCATGGAAATAGAATAAAAGTCTTGCCAAAGTTGTGAGGTTGTTTGATTTTGTTTTGATACAAAATGAGTATGCACTGTGTGAAAATGTCATATAGCAGATTGAAAAATGTTACACTGTGAAACTTTACTAATAAAATTAGAGGTGTTTTGAGTAGAGGAATTCACTAGGTTCTGTCAGCCTGATAAAAATTCTCAAATATGTTTCACACTTATAACTTTTGCTCCTTAATTAGATTAAAAAGTCTTATAAATATTTAATACAGTTCATGTTTACCATGTTTGAAATTTTTTAATTAATTATTTAATTATTTAATTTTTTAATACCTCCAGAGGGGAAGCCCCTATAAGAGTTCAGCTCTTTTTATGTCACAGTACCTAAAAATTTATCCATAAACCTATGTTGAATTATAAAACTTCTAGTGTAAACTTACTTTGGAATTTGTATAGGAATAGAAATAAAGTTGAATTGGGCAGTAAATATTGGAAGGAAAGGTTACTTCACTATTTTCTATTTATTTGTGAAGTAAGACATTTGAGTTATTGGAACTGAGGTTAGGAGTAAGTAGTTCTGGGTATTGCGGCTTTGTTGTCATCTATTGGCTTATGTCTCAAATGCTTTCCAGCCAGGAGCCTGTAGAACAGGTTATAAATATCTGTCAGTCATACTTCCTATAGATACTGCTTATAAAGCCTTTTCCAATTAAATTTTAATGTATTTGTTTTATTTTCAGTGGGTTACCCAAACCAAACTTTGGCCATTTAACGGATCCATTTGACACACCAGCATTTAACAAACTTTATAGAGGTTTGTAAGCCAAAGGTTTAAAAATGTTTGCAATAACTCTAGCACATTCTCTAAACCGTAACTGAGGCTGCCAATTTTCATTGAAAAAGACCACTACCAAAAGTACAGCTGGGTTGGAAAGGGAGAAAATGGACAGCGGAGACCTAGTCAGTGACAGACAGCAGGCTGCAGACTAACTGCTCTGGTACTGGCTGCTGTTTGCTTTGTTTCTTATTTTTCCTTTGTTCTTTGAGTTTCTTTGTTTATTTCTTTTCTGTTTTCTCTCTTTTTTTTGCCTTTAAAAAGGGAAAAATAAAGAGGAGAGGAAAACACTTTGGAAGTCAGTCCCTTTCACCCTTGCCTTATAAAAACAATTTTTGTTAAATGAACAAAAATTTAAAGGGTAGTGAAATAGGAAATATCAACTTTAAATCTTACCACCCATAAAAGTTACAGTATTTTGGCTATTTCCATTTGAGTTCTTAATATAGTTGGGATTATAAAGTATATATACATATTACTTGCTTTTATCATTTAATATTATTTTTGTAATTGCTACCCAGAGTGCCATCACATGGTTATACTATGTAATTAGCAGTTTTTCTTTAAGTGACTATTGCAAAAACATTCTTAATCTACTACTTCTTTTTCTTTATTCTTTTTATCATAGCAGATTTTTTTCATTTGTATAATAGGTATTTTTTCCTTGTCCTTGTCTACCGTATTGCCAGCCCTTTCCTAATTAATGACTCCTTTGTCACCATTTATCAGCTGGCTAACTGTTCTGTCTGAGCAGAGACAGCTAATTGTCAGATATATTCTGCTTGGTTTTATATTTTCTGTTCATAGTAAAGTATCACAGAATACCAGCTCTGGGAAGAATCTTAGTGATACTTTAACCTAAACCACTAATATACCATAAGAAAGCAGATTTAGGAAGAGAAAGAGAGGTTAAATACAAGAGAGATTTTCAAGGTCATGGAACCACAGATAGCAAGATAGTAGGAGAGCTGAGTTTCAGCCATGTGTCTCCTGACTCATAGTCCTGTGTTCTTTCTTGCAAGAGGGATTCCTCTTTGGCATCATTTCATATTCTCAGTTCTTTTATCCAAATTGAAGAGAAATTTATCAAAATTACATTATTCAAATTGGAAAATTGGCTACTGAAATAGTAATTTCATTGTATTTAATCTTCCCCTTTTTGTGAGAAGACAAAATATATTGCATTGAAAAACTTTTTTAATGTAACATGTTCAAGTTTTAGAGAAACACTTAACATCTGTTCTTCTAAAAAATATTTTGTTTAGTTGTTCCAATCAGAAAAATTCATGCACTGACCATCACCTGGGCACTTCCCCCTCAACAGCAACATTACAGGTAAGAGTTTAAGGGCAAATCTACTCCATTACATTCACAGTCATATTTTTTAGCATACTAAATGGTTTAAATTTTGGTTTCTGGACTTAAAAGCACAGGTGATGTGGTAAACTGAAATCTCACTACTCCTGGATTTTTCAAGCCTCTTTATGTCTTTTTGGTATGAAACTATACTTCTTATAAGTAGCTGCCTTTCCTGTTTGTTTACAATTAAGTTTCTTTATGCGAATGCCCTTTTGTAATTATTTTCCTGGTACTCTGAGTATAAAAATATGTTAACTTATGTTTGTCAGCAGTGACCATTTAATTTGATCTTAGCAAACAAAAGATTAAATTGTTTTTTGAGTCAGATATGACTAGTGTAAATCTCAAAGGACTTCCTCCTATGAATATGAGTTTTATGCACATTAGGAAAACATGTCACCTTACTTATACTATATTTTAAATGAGCAGTATAGCATGGGACAAATTTATTTAATATTAAATAAATGCTAATGAAATGATAAAAGTTTATAATCTTTCCAACACAACAAAAATAAGGATGACACACATATAAGCAGAGTGAAAGTGATGGTTTATTCTTTAAGCTCAAACAAAATTTTCACATATCTTAGAATATGCAAACAATTTTGCCTCCAGTGAGAAAGTGAGAACCTTCCCTTTGTCTGTTTGCTTTTGGTGCTAGGGTTTTACAAGAAAAAGTAACACATTATGTATACTATCCCAAAAAGTGTTAAAGTTATTAGATATGTATTCAAGTTTATTCTGCTTAAAATCTTTACCATAAAAAATGTTTTGTAAAATATTAAAAGAGGGCAGAAGGATATTAAGGATTGAAAGATAATACTTCTTTTCTTTTTCTCTGTCTTCAAAGATATGCTCAATATGTTGTTTCTTCAGACACAATACATAAACATCTTTTTTTTTTTTTTTAAGATTTATTTATTTGTGCATACAGAACTGGGGTACAGGTCAGAGGCTCAGGGGCGGTGAGAGGCTTCACCAGAGACAGAGTGGGGAGCAGAACAGGCAGATCGACGAAGTACACTGCTGAGGGGAGCAGCGGGCGGGTCAGGAGAGGTCTGCCAACCATGTGGTCACCTCCGGGGCAGGCGGGAATCGAACTCATGCTAAAGTGGCTTTAGATTTTCAGTGCTGTGCTATTAACCCGCTGCGCCACCAGGGAGGGCCAATAAACATAACTTTTTTATGAGAAATGAATTATGTTTTATATATATACACACACACACACACACACACACACAGGGTTATTCCTTTTTAAAACAATTTCTTCTAAAGCTTTGTTTATCCTCTGATGATTGAAGTAATTCAAATCTTGAATATTGAAAAGTAGAAAAACTCATCCATAATTATTTTCTGAAGACAAACATAGTCTATATGTTTTCATCCAGTGTTTTTTAATGGGTTGTTCATTTGTTTTGATATGAGTGTTCATCATGAACCTAAAATAATGTGAATTCTCAATAAATTAGTTTTGGGGGGTAATCCTGTTTTCTTTTTTAGTGTTTATCCCTTCTGAGTTACCAAATACAGTATAGTTAACTTTGATAAACTGGGTTCACTCTTTACCTGCTTTATTTCTTTATACCATCTTACTATAGATATAATTCAGTTTCATATTTTAGAAAAGCTGTGTGGGTTTTGGGAATGCTTAACCTAGTTTAAATCATAATATTATATCTTGTAAGAGTTTACTGAATATAATTCTCTAAACTAATTTTAAAATTTAATAATTTAGATTTCCTGTCTTGATATTTCTTTATATTTTTTGTTTTGGTAGCAGTACCTTTCTGAAAAGATAATTTAAGTCACATATATACCACTGCTCAGACTATTAAAGTATATTATTAATAAAGCATTTTTACACCTGTTAATTGCATTTTTATGAACACTCTATGAGTTAAGTAGTTAGGTAAATGAAAATAAAAAGAGAAATGCTAATACAATGGTCAAATCTCTTGCCTTAAGACCATGTATTTATTTAAAGAAAAACAAAAACTATTCCTGGATCTTTATTTTTATTTATTTATTTTTTTTTTTAAAAGATTTTATTTATTTGTGCATACAGAACTGGGGTACAGGCCAGAGGCTCAGGGGCGGTGAGAGGCTTCACCAGAGACAGAGTGGGCAACAGAACAGGCAGATGGTCAAAGTACACTGCTGAGGGGAGCAGCGGGCGGGTCAGGAGAGGTCTGCCAACCATGTGGTCACCTCCGGGGCAGGCGGGGATTGAACTCATGCGGAAGCGGCTTTAGATTCTCAGTGCTGTGCTTTAACCCGCTGAGCCACCAGGGAGGGCCTATTCCTGGATCTTTAAAACAACACATTTCAGTTTACCAAAGAGCCTGATAAAACTTACAGATATAAAGTGATTGATAATCTGCATTATTCTAAAATAATACAGAATTTTTATTTTTATTTTGAGTGAAACAAAAAAAGATTGTTTTCCTTTTTATTTTTTATCATGAAAAGAAATGTTTGATGCCCAAAAGAAAAAAGTAGTATTCTTAAATTTGGAATGATAATACTTCACTGATTTCAGATGAAGAAGTTAAATTTTATCATGTTTTCTTTTTCTATCTTGCTGCTGCCAAAGTGGTTATAATTTCATGGTTAGTGGCATCAATGTGAGAAGTTCATGATCATATTCTCTAATATCATAGTCTTAGAGAAAGATTTGCTACCTTATTTTAAAAATTTTCTGACATTAACATTTTTTTAAAGGGTGAAGCCACTTCACTATATCTCTTGGCTGGTTGGACATGAAGGCAAAGGCAGCATTCTTTCTTACCTTAGAAAAAAGCAAGTATTTAATTCTAAGTTATTTTCAGTATTTGTAAAATGATAGACCAATGAGTGTTATATTTGATATTTATTTTTAATATATTGGAGATATATCTTTTTGCTTTATCTGTCTAGAAACCACAAACAAAATCTAATTGTAGTCACTTTAATAACCTAGATTATTATAATCACTACTTTGGGTTTATTTTATACTTTATAACCCATATTGGAAATTGTTCTAAACAAAAGTTTTAAACCATAAAAAAAAAGACAAAAATCATAAATGTCTAAATTTCAAAATTTTATAAAAGGTTAGCTCTAATCAAATACTTAGACTGCAATAGTAAGAAAGTAAATTCCTTAAGTACTGTGAATTTCTAGGCTTTTCTGATACAGAAGGTGAACTTCATTGGGTAGATAAGTCATCATGAATATGAGAGTGTTGAACAGTATATACAGCCATGTTAGCAGTATGTTTTCCTGGTGCATTTAAGTACTTATTTAAATTGTCTAACCAGATAATGGAAATAAAACTTTATAAGAGTCAGACTAGTTCATTCAGTTAATTCCTTGTTTGATTTTTTTTTCCTTTTAAATATACTATTTCCAGAATGGAACATCTAATTTAAGTACTTTAAACCAATTATGTATCTTAAGAGCATTTGAAGAAAGTTGAGAGGTCAGGGTTATTATAAAATAATAAACTAATGATATTAGCCATATATGTTTATAGAATAAATTTAATATGCTTTTAGATGTGCACAACCTATGTAACTTACTGAACTTTATTAGAATTTCAAACTTTTCATTCTTTCTCCCTGTTCATTTTAGGTTTTTAGGATTACATTAGTCAGGAAAAGATACAATCTCTTTTCCTCTGCCTCTTTCCTAGACAACCTCTGTAGTTTAGCTGTTAGTCACAAAGAACTTATTTGATATTCTGAATATCAAAGATAAGATAGGTTTTAGAAAGATAAGAGAAATGCCTCTATTTTATTAAAAAAATTAAATATTTTGTACTGTTCTCTTCAACAAAAATTACTATGCTTAATGTTTTTCTATGTTGTAATATATACTAGTGTTTCCATTAAAAAGATAAATATGGTTCTTATTTCTGGTGATTCTTAAATGCACCACAGTTTCTTGGGAACCCTGTGCTTTTCAAATTTGTCTTTTTAAGCTTAGTGTTGGAATTCATGTTTGCATGAAGGGCTGAATTTTTAAGGTTTTTCATAGCACTAGCCCACCTGTTCTGTTAATTTGAAATATTTGCATACTAGCAATCCTGGGAATTGATTATCTTTTTTCCTAACTGTAGGTGCTGGGCTCTTGCCCTATTTGGAGGAAATGGTGAGACTGGATTTGAGCAAAATTCTACTTACTCAGTGTTCAGCATTTCTATTACATTGACTGATGAAGGTTATGAGCATTTCTATGAGGTAAATAATTAAAGTGGAGTGTTTTTTATACATAAATAACAGTTTATGTAAAATTGAAATTTTTTTTTTTTTTTTAGGTTGCTCATACTGTCTTCCAGTATTTAAAAATGCTGCAGAAGCTAGGCCCAGAAAAAAGGTAATAGTACTCACTAGAGTTGGGTGTGGAACCATCCTATATTTTAGTATTCAGGCTGTCAATAGACATGCTTTAGTCTTATGTTTATGGTTTTTCAGGAATGTCCTGCTTACTTAACTTCCTTTTACTGGTTCCATACCCTTTTTTTTTAAAAGATGTATTTATGCATACAAGAACTGGGATATAGACTAGAGGTGCATGGGGGTGAAAGGATTCACCAGAGACAGAATGGAGAGCAGAACAGGCAGATTGACTGAAATACATTATTAAAGGGAGCAGCGGGCAGGTCAGAAGTCTGCCATGCCTTTTGTGTCACCTCCCTGACCAGTAATCTGTACTCTTGCTGCATTGGCTGTGGGTAGCTTCATAGTGTGTATTCCATTGCGCCACCAGGGAGGGCTCCTTTATATTCTTACTCCACATGTAAATATATATTAAATGTTTTACATTTTTGGGGTTATTTTATTTTTATTCTTCACTTTTCTAGCTGATAATTCTAATGGGAAATTTAAATACTTATAATTGTAATTTTCTTTCCACAGAATTTTTGAAGAGATTCAGAAAATTGAGGATAATGAATTTCATTACCAAGAACAGGTATTGGAAGTCAAATTCTTTTTGAATATTATCTGTGACCAAGTTGAAACTGGTGTCGATATTGTTCCTCTTTTTGGAAGTGTCACTGAAGTTTTAATTCTGCCACTCTCTGTCATGTGAGTCTCAAGATGACCTTAAGGCTGTCTGAAAATTAACTTGTGTTTTTTAGTAGTCATATTGAGTAACACAGGATTAGTGTGATTGACATAGATCATTTTGGGTGACAATCATTTATGTATGTAGTCATCCATTTGTCTACCCCTTTGATAAACATACATGGGGAACTTGCTTCAGATATTTTGGAGATTAAAAACTGAAGACATTCTGTAAGATAATCTGTTGTAATTGCTTTGTTTTAGAAGCAGTGTCTTTGTAGTTAGGACAAGGAGAGCATTTTTCTTGATTAGAATAAGATGGAAGGTTTTATGGATGTGGCAGATTTGAATGAAGAGTTTAGAGAAGTGCATAGGCAGAGATCTCGGAGGTACTATGAAACAATGAGCCTACTTTCTGCAGCATGGGGCCTATGCAAGAAGGGTATCAGATGAGGCTGAAAGGTAAGGAGTTTAGAGCAGAATTTTTTAAAAACCCTTCTGGTGTTTTGGATCCCTTTTGAATCCTATGGGTCACACTTTAGAAGAATATTTCATACCTTCATCTTTTTAAACTCAGAAAAATGCCATGAACAGTACAGTAATCACCTTGATCTGCCAGTTCTTAATATTTTGCTTCTTTCTGTGTGTATGTATATAGGAGTGTGCATGTGTATTTTCCCCCCAAACATTAAAGGTCTAATTATAAATATTGTATTTTACCCCAAATTATTTTTTTATCATTTATTTGCTACAAACAAATGTGCATGACCTCACTAAAATTGTTATATGCAGGAAATTTAACATTGAAACAAAATTGTTATTTTTTTATTACACAGGCCATAGAATAGTGTTTTTAAGTGCATAAAGTCAAATACTATAGTTTACAAAGGACTATTGAATATTTCAGAATAATTTAAAATAGTAAATTGTGTCTCTACTATATTAAATAACAAGACCTAGCAGTAGGTATAATAATTGTTACAATTTTTAAATAACAGAGTAAATGATATTTTGCAATTTGCAACTACTATAGTATTAATAGTCATAGGTTCTGCTACTATGACTGGTTTGTTGCCAATATTCATAGTTGAATAGAAACACTGAATTAGAGGTCAATAAGAATAAATAATTTCTACCCACTCAAATTCATGTTCATATTTGAAGATAGTCTACAAAATAATCTGTAGTAATTATGTAGTGTTAGAAATTGTGTGTTCTTCTAACTTGTCCACTGAGATCTTGTGGGAATTGTCCATGAACCCAAGATTAAGAGCCCCTGGTTTAAAACCAGTTCAGACATCTTCAAAACTGCCTTTTTGGATCATAACCAGTGATGATTTTCCTGAATATTTGCTGTAACTAGATAGGACTTAAGTACAAGAGGACAAGATCACAAAAAGTGTGAGCTTCCAGTTATTGATTCTTTTGAAATTTGCTTTACTTAGTTGCAGTCATTTGCACCGGAAATGGATATCTTAAGGCTGCTATGACTTAATATTGGCCATTAAGGGCCCTATAGAGTGTAGACACTCCTCCTTGTGAATAGACTGTTAACCATTGAACCTTCAGATCCTGCCCGTCTACTTTACCAAGAGTGATTTTTTTTTTCCAGAGTCTTTGTCGACTGTGGTAGCAAGGTGTTGGCCAGAACTGTGGTAGCCAAGTGGCAGGAACAAGAATTGTGAACTATAATCATAAGTGATGCCCAAATTCCTTTTTCTGGAATTGGCTTTTTAGCATTTGCTGAATTACATTTTATTTCTGCCTTTGTAGCTCTTTCTTAGCAAGACATTTTAAGATTTTTTTTTTACATTTTGTGGCTCATTTTTTTTTATCTCTAGTAGTTTTTATAATACTTAATTTTAAAATATGAACCCAAAACATGTTAGATTAAAACCTAATCAGTATAAAGCCAGAATAAATCAGAAAGGTCCTCACCTGTGAACTGCTTAAATTAATTCAGGTAGCTCAGCTTATTTTGGCTTTTACAAATTTTAGCTTTTACTAAGATTGAAGTGTTTTTCTCGCCAGACTTTTTCCTTCAGTAGTGACAAATTGGGATCTCTTTTCAAGCTATTAAATCTTTTAAGTTAAGAAACTTTAAAAAATTACTTAACATAGAAATCTGTGTTTCTGTAGGCAGAAAAATAAGTTGATGTAACAATAATGTAAGTCAATAAAAGTTTGTGGTAGACAAAGAAAATTGATGACTGGAAAATAAGTGTGTGAGAACATGTAGAAAGTTGCTGGTGGGATTATAAAATAGTGCAGCATTTTTGGAAAATAGTTTAGCAGTTCCATAAGATGTTAAATGTAGAGTTACCATATAAACCAGCTGTTCCCTTCCTAGGTATATACCCCAAAGAATTGAAAACATATGTCTCCACAAAATATTGTACACAAGTGTTCATAGTAACATTATTTATTATAGCCAAAAGTAGAAATAAATGTTCATCAATGAGCAAATGATTAAACAAATGTAGACTACACATACTAAGGAATATTATTTAGCCATTAAGAAGAATGAAGTACTGACTCGTACTACAACAGGAATGAACCTTAAAAACATTATACTAATTGACAGAAGCAGACACAATAGGTCACATATGATGTGATTCATTTATATGAAATATCCAGAATATGTCAATCCATAGAGATAGAATATGACTTGATAGTTGCCAGTGGGTAAGGGGGTGGGAAAAACTGTTCAGTGGGTATAGGGATGTCCTTCTGGGGTAATGAAAATATTCTGGAACCAGATAGTGGTGATTGGTTATACAACTTTGTGTATATACTGAAAATAACAAAATAGCATAATTTAATTTTTAAATGTGCACCTTAAAGTTAATAAATTTTATGGTATATGAATTACATGTTTTAAGAAATTATATGATACCATTTCTGTGTTGTCCATGGTCTTACCAAAGGTGTGCTTTTAGCTATGGGTCCTTAGCATTTTCTCATTGGAAATATTTTGAATCACTCAATTTCATAGTTTACTAATTGGAGCTATTAACTTGCAAGTAAGTAGCTAGTGAAAATAACTGACTAAAAAAATTTGGAATAAAGTAAGAAGATTTGTTTTATTTATCTTTATTTCAGGTACCCCAGCTTTATTGATTATTTTTGTCATGTAACATATATAAGTTTAAGGTATGGAATGATTAATGAATTAGATAAATGTATATATTGCAAAATAATGACTACAGTAAAATTAGTTGACATCTTTATCTTTTCAGTAATTATTGATTGCCAATAATTAAGTCAAGGGGATTAAAACAAGTCAAGGGGATTTCTTGTTGTGAAATAATTTTATTTCTTTACAGACAGATCCAGTTGAGTATGTGGAAAACATGTGTGAAAACATGCAGCTCTACCCTCTGCAGGACTTCCTCACTGGAGATCAGCTCCTTTTTGAGTACAAACCAGAAGTATGGAGGTTTCATTTCTAAAATTTAGTTTTACAGAAAGGTGGGGGCAGTGAGAAACTACAGAGATATGTTTTAAGAACTGTGGGAATGGAGAAAACTTGGTTATTTGGTCATGTTTTTATTGTTAGACAAAAATATTAATGGCTTTTTGAATAATCTTTTATAATTTTACTATATAATTATGTTTTGAAATGAGAAAATTAAGTTTTCTTCTTAGGTTTTAGTGTCTTATTTTTCAAGTGTTGAAACATTACTCAGTTACAGTGATTTCTAAGAATTATATGTTTAGTTACTAAGCAGATTTACAGATTAGTTTACCTTTAATTTAATTGGAGATGTCCATCAATTGAATTTCAGTCATCTTCAAAATATTTCCAAGAAAAATACTCCCCAAATTAGAAATATCTGACTTAGAGGCAGTATTACTCTGTTACTCTGGGGAATAAGTATTGTTAATCTTGCTTGATAAGGGTAGCAGTTCTCATCCAGGAGTGATCTTGTTCTGCAGTGTTTGGCATATTGGCTCTCCTGACTGGCGGTGTCCCCAGTCTAGTGGGTAGAAGCCACTAAACATAGTATACAGTACAGAAGGCATTCAGAACAAAAAAATAGCTGTCCCAAGGTGTTAATAGTGTTGAGATTGAGAAACTTTGATATAAGATAGTCCGAAGCTACTAATTGCAAAGAGAATGGGGAAAGTTAAGGGAAGAAGCAGCAAGTATATGTGCTTGTTACCTTCCTAGGATGGTTGTGACCAGAGTTCTGAATTTTTTTTTCCTGAACCACCATTTTTTTTTCTCTCTAAGGAATGGTAGATAGGGTTTCAAAACTAATCCACAAAATCTTATGTTCGGCCCTCCCTGGTAGTGCAGGAGTTAAAGTCTCAGCGCTATCAAACTATCATCAGCCACTGTGGCCTGAGTTTGATCCCTGGACAGGCAGCTAACCCACATAGTGCAGTAGCCCTCTCCTGTCTCACCTGCTGCAGCCCTCAGCAGTGTATTTCAGTAGATAGGCCTATTCTGCTCCCCATTCTGGTGAGTCCTCTCACCCCTGCACCTTTGGTGTAGACCCCAGTTCTTATATGCATAAATAAATAAAATAAATCTTTAAAGAAACTTAACGTTTAGTCCTTATAATGGCTGAAGGATTTATTGAAGGAAGCCCTATATTGAGATCATTCTGCTGATTTCTTGGGTACCAGACAGTATAATATTAAAACATAACAGTTAAGAGCATAGTCTTTGGAATTATATACAAACTAAATTTGAACTCCACTTTTGCCACTCTTTAGCTTTGTTATTCTGTACAGATTACATAATCTTTAATTTGAGCAAATTAATTATCCTTTAATTAAATTTAATTAACCTTTGAGACTTTGGGTATGCTTTAGGTTTGTTTTCAGGATTAAATGAAATAACGTGTTAAACACTAATTAGTACATAGTAAAAAACTTAGCAAATGATAGCTAGTATATATAATAGTTTATTTTTACATCATTTTGTGCCTTTTTCCATCTCAGTTGTAATCCTCATGGGTGTCCTACCATGAGGGACCCATGTGTCATGATAACTAGTTTTTACTGCTAGTATTGTTGCTAAGTAGAATTAGATGAACACTCTTTGTAGCATTATCAAGAAATGTGTTGACACAACCAGGAGACTAAGGAAGCTTTATTTAGGTGATCATGTATGATAGTTCCATGAGTATCAAGATACTAGGATCTGTAGGCAGTTCCTGACATTGTGGCTTTGTCTTTTCTTTTTTTAAGATTTATTTATTTGTGCACACAGAACTGGGGTACAGGCCAGAGGCTCAAGGGCGGTGAGAGGCTTCACCAGAGATAGAGTGGGGAACAGAACAGGCAGATCGATGAAGTACACTGCTGAGGGGAACAGTGGGTAGGTCAGGAGAGGTCTGCCACACCATGTGGTCACCTCCTGGGCAGGCGGGAATCGAACTCATGCGGAAGCGGCTTTTAGATTCTCAGTGCTGTGCTTTAACCTGCTGTGCCACCAGGGAGGGCCCCATGGCTTTGTCTTTTAACAGGTGTGTCAGGTTAAAGTTGTTACTGTTGTTTATGTGTCTCCCTTTCTTTCCCCCCAAGGTCATTGCTGAAGCTCTTAATCAACTAGTTCCTCAAAAAGCAAATCTTGTTCTGCTGTCTGGTGCTAATGAGGGAAAATGTGACCTCAAGGAGAAGTGGTTTGGGACTCACTATAGTATGGAAGGTAAAATATTTTAATATCACCTAGGAATTTTAAATTTATTTGTCTTGTGGTTGTAGTAAGGAAAAAAGAGTGTAGAAAATTATTTTCTGCAGTTTATATTTAGTAAGTAAATTGTCTTTGTCCTGGTAACTTGGGGGCAGAATTTTGACTATGGTTTTAGAAAAATGCTGCTTAAGTTTTATTGTGCATTTTTAACATCTGGAACTATTAGAATATAGATTTTGATACTGTAGGTTTGATATGGGACCTGAGATTCTGCATTTCCAACAAGCTCCAGGTGATACCAAAGTTGCTGAGTTCACACTTGGAACAGCAAGAGCTAGAATGCCTGGACATGTTGTTCACAGTTATCCTGAGAAAGGACAACTGATTTGTGAAGGCCAGTTGTTGATTGGTTTGTTAATAAGATATTACTAAATAATTGAATTGTTTATTGGATAAGTTTGTTTTTTATCTTTATAGATGTTGAAAATTCTTGGGCTGAATTGTGGAAGAATAATTTTGAATTAAATCCAGATCTTCATCTTCCCGCTGAAAACAAGTACATAGGTCAGTGAAATAGCAGTCATTATATGTAATCTATCTGTACTAGTAGTAAACAAAATAATAGCACCTTTATACCACTTTTGCAGAGTACCATTTGAATTCATATTTGAGTTTTCCTATCACACTTTGGGGTAGGCATGACTCTTTTTTTACATTTGCAAGTGAGAAAATTGAGGTTCAAAAAAGCAGAGTGACTTGTGCAAGACTGTTGAGTAGGTGAAAGAAAGAAACATGACTTAAACTAGATCTTGAGACTCTCTGAAGCTTTGCCTTATTCATGTATACCGTAGGTGATCCTTTCATATTAGTCACCAGAGGAATTGACATTATCTTGTTTGGGTTTTCAGACCAGAAGCTGCAGTCCATTAAAGGATTGTGAAATTAAAAATGATTGTGAGATTATGTGGTGAATTGTGAAAACATTAAAAAATAATCAGAATGGAAAATAGCAAGATGTTTCATTCTATAAAAAAGGCTATTATTTCAAGAACTTTTATTTCAGATAGGTATTTATGTGTATCTGACTGCTATCTTGCAGTGGAAATCATTTCTAAGCTAAAGGCACTGGGATAGGTCAGATGTTACAGTTGTATAAGTAATTTCTCAGAGGGCCATTTCTCCCAGCAATTCCACTTCTTAGGTATATACCCAAAGGAACTGAAAATAGGTACTCAAATACATGTACATACATGTTCATAGCAGCTTTATTCACAATGGCCAAAAGATATAAGTGAATAAATGTATAAACAAGTTATGGTATATAAATGAAATGGAATATTATTCAGTCATAAAAAGAAATAAAATAATGACCCATGCTACAACATGGATGTACATTAAAAAAAATTGGGCTAATTGAAAGAAATCAGACAATAGGTCACACATGATTTCATATATATGAAATGTATAGAGACAGATTGATTGTTGTCAGTGGCTGGGATGAGTAATGGGGGAACTTAGTGGAAGGAGGTTTTCTTCTGGGCAATGAAAATGTTTTGAAACGAGTTACAAGTGGTGGTGGCACAGTATTGTGAGTATACTAAGTGCCTCAGATCACTCAGTTAAAAATAGCTTATTTTATGTTTTGAATCTAACTTCAGTTAGGAAAAATGCTTTTTTAAAAAATCTTGGATATTTTATAAAGTTCAGCTTCATAGTTTGAACTTTCGAGTATGTAAAACAATCCATTTAAAAAAGTAAACCTGAAATACTTTTATTTCCTTAAGGTAGCTATTTCTTTGACGAAATAATGTTTCTATTAACTTAAAGGACAAGTTTAACTTTGAGAAAACTATTTTATAAACTTTCAAACATCCAAAAGTTTGCTAAAAGACATTCAAAATGAATTCATACATAAATTGGTTTATGTAACTGTCCTTACCTAAAGTTTCTTTCACACAAGTTAAGGTTGTAGTTGAGAAAGGGAATGAAACAGAATGTGGAGAGGTCATAGTCAAATTTTGGAAAATTATAGAACTACATAATTTATTTAGCTTAAGGTCAAAAGAATTTTCTGTTCAGGATTTTCTAATTTACGGCACTCCAGCATTTGAATCTGGCTTATTTTTTGCCAAAAAGAAAGATTTCTGAAACCAAGAACATACTGCTAAATGTATTGTTGAAATAACTGAATGCATTATTACTCTTTCCTTTTGTTAGCCACGGACTTCATGTTGAAAGCTTTTGATTGCCCGGAGACAGAATACCCTGTTAAAACTGTGAACACTCCACAAGGTTGCCTGTGGTATAAGAAAGACAACAAATTCAAAATCCCCAAAGGTAAAGTGTTTCTCAGTTAAAAGAGTAAATTAAATAGCAACTCTTTTTGTTAAGCAGTGCCAGGCATTTGGCCACTGTGGTACTCTTTGAACATTATTTCTGAAAAGAGATAGAACAATAGATACCCTAGTCCAGTATTACTAAAGTGAAATATCCTGTCTTCCTCGACATTTTGCTTCTCAACATAAAGGAGACATAGTTAGAATTAAATAAACTCTAAGGTCTTTGTCTTCAATGTGGTGGCCCAAATTGTTGCCTAATTATTTTCTGTTCTTGTGCATAGCATGGGAACTTACTGAAGCAACTTGGAATCAAAGATTAAGTGTTCTTGATTGCCATTTAACCTATTTTCCTAACATTAACACAGCTGTAATATAGCTCTGAGGAATTCTTAAGTTTACTGGGAAGGTGTTTCTTCCTGAATAGGTTATTAGAGTTTCTAATAATGTCCTCAACATTATTCAGCATTCTTGGAAAAACTTTGCTCTTTCAGTGCACATTGGGATTTTTCTATTAATTCTAGTTAGCATTTTCCCTGGCCAAGGCCTTTCTGAGTATCTGTATATTAAGTGTGTTCTTCCAATAAAGTGTCTCTTCTGGACACTCTTTGGAATGGTAAATAGTTACTTTTTAAACACTTCTAAGAATAGAAAATAATGAGAATTTAAGGATTAGTAATTTACTTCAAAATTTTAAAAAAGGGGGAAATAACAGAGATATAAAATATTTGAAGTCTGGACTATATTATCTCTGGTCTTCTTTTTCAGCATATATACGTTTCCATCTGATATCACCTTTGATACAGAAGTCTGCAGCAAAGTAAGCAATTGTCTTCTTTTGGAAATTGCTTTTAAAAAAGATTTATTTACTTATGCATACAAGAGCTGGGGTGTAGGCCAGAGGTGGGGGAAAGGTGGCATGAGAGGACTCACCAGAGACATAGTGGGGAACAGAACAGGCAGAAATACACTGAAATACACTGAAATACACTGCTGAGGGAAGTAGTAGATGAGACAGGAGAGGTCTGGTGCACCATGTGGGTCAGCTCCCTGGCTGAAATATACTGCTGAGGGAAGTAGTAGATGAGACAGGAGAGGTCTGGTGCACCATGTGGGTCAGCTCCCTAGCTGGGGATCAAGTTCGTGATGCAGTGGCTGCTAACTTCATAGTGCTGTTACTGAATCCCTTTAGCCCTCAGGGAGGCCCCTGGAAATTTTTTCTTTTAAATATTGAAAAACTTTCACTTTGAGCTATGTTGATGATTTATTTTTTCTGTGTCTAAACAAATTATTTACATTGATATTGAACATCAAAATGAATTTGTGGCGGCCAATACCTATATATAAAGTAAGCTGATAGAGTAGGCTAGTGATAGGATGAATGGAATTGGGAAAGTTCTTTAAAAGTGAGTGTGGATTAGCTATTGGCCTTTAATGAAGACTAATAGATGAAGATCCTATATTTAGAAACTGCCAAGCAGACTGATATACTTGTTATTAGCAAATTACTTACGTATTTGTGTAGATAATAACTGCATTGTGGGAGGTCAGAGAGCCCAAAATCTGCCTAAAACATAGGAAGTGTTCAGGAAATGCTAGTGTTCTCTTTCTGTCCTTTGCCACTTAAACCATAAAATCCACCCCTAACATGACTATGACCACTGTAGGGTAAATGGAAGTTATCAGTTTTTTTTCAGTCTTTCAACCATTAGCATCTATGATCGGCACCTGTGGTTTTTTATGCATGCCTGACAGTGGGGACCTGGAGTGTGTTCTGGGGGGAACCTCAGCATGCATAAGTGGACACAGCTGAACCGAGAGACTGAGCATGTAAGGGCGGCAGAAGATGCCTGTATGGCAGAGTGCAGAGGAGGGCAGCAAAGAGACCCTAGAAGAGAGCTTAGAGTGTAAAGATTTGCCAGGGGCTAGGAGGCCTCCCAACCTCTTGGCTCCCTGGTTCCCTGCATACCCCACACCTAGTTTCCTCACTACAAATGGTGTGGAAAGATTGTTAAAAGCCTGAACAAGCCACTGAGTGCTCCAGGACTCCTCTTATATCCATCTGCCTGAATTGATGGAGAATGTATTCTGTGCCTTGTTGACATCACAACCATTAACGTTTATAGTATCCACTTTAAAAAACCCATTGCCGCCCTCTTGTCTCTCACATTTAAAATTTCTCTGTTAGAAAACTTAGGCTGCAGAGATGTTCAGAGCCTTTAGACCAGTTGCCTTTGACGCCCCTTACATTTACCCCATTGTGCAGTGTAGATATAATAGCCTGTGTGTACATGACATGAAAAAGATTGGGAAGTACTGCTGAAGATAGGAGTTCTATAATGCCTATGAAACTTAAGTCTTGGGTAAGTTGCATTTGCCTTTAAACTCGGTCGTTTTACATTCTGGAGTAGTAAATTATTAATTTCTGAATGTGAAGTCTACAAGCATTTTTACTCAGATCTGTTTCTTGCCAGTTATTGATACTGTTTACATTTCATGTTTCAGTGTTGTCCTCTTTGATATCTTTGTTAATATCCTTACCCACAATCTTGCCGAACCAGCTTATGAAGCAGATGTGGCACAGCTAGAGTATAAATTGGTAGCTGGTGAACATGGTTTAATTATTCGAGTGAAAGGATTCAACCATAAACTACCTGTAAGTATATATGCTCTGTTTTCCCTTGATTGTCAAGTTCCTTCGACCCAATACTGAACAGCATTTAGGCCTGATTTAAGTGTAATTGCAACCATACAGCAATAGCAAACTTAAAACATCTGGCAATTGCCTAGTATGCAGTTCACAGAATAAAACTCAAACTTGTCCTTTCTCCTCCTCTTGCACCTGTATGCCCTTGTTGCAAAACCTGTGTCAGTTTTCCTTCTAAATTATGAGCCTTTTAGAAATAGGCTCTATATCTTTTCAGTAACTTATCTTTTGGTAAGCAAATTATTTCAGTGTCTGTCAGGAACTTCATAAACAGAGGAAACAACAATATACTAAGAGGGTCAGATCATTAAATACCAGGCAATATATTGTACCCAACAACACAGTTTCTACCTATAAAATGTAGTCGAAAATATTTTAGAAATTTGAAAATGAAATAATAAAACAAAAAGAATAGTTCTGCATGACTAACTTGATAAAAAAAGTCATTATGACACAGGTCAGGGAGGAAATACTGTATATGAAGATAGTGTAAATGCCAAAAAAAGTATTTAAGAAATTGCTTGAGTTGGCATTTCTAACAGGTTGGAATGAAAACTTTAATAGTAGTGGTAGATACTAGCTGATGAAATGCTAAACATTAAAATTGAATAAGCCAAGGAGAGTCCCATTATTATTCAAAATACTTTAGAGATTCAGGCTACTATATTAATTAAAATAAGAAAATGAAATAAAATAACGCTTGGGAAAGTGCTTTTGCTTTGCAGATGATTTTATTCTTAGAATACCTAAAATTTGAAAGATAATAGTGTATTTGGTATAAGATCAGTATGTCAAAACCAATGGCTCTTTTTTCCTAACGTAAGAATAAATACTTAGAAATGCATGGAAAACCAATACCTAGGAATAAATAAAAGCACAGAACTTGTCTGAAGAAAAGTATAAATCTTACTGACAGGTGTAAAAATAGACTAAGTAAATTTTAAATTAATACCATGTTTGTAATAGGAGAGCTTTATATTATAAAGTTACCATTATTTCCAAAATATATAAATATAATGCGCTCTGGTAAAGTAAGTAAAGATTGGTCAGGCTTTTACACCATTGGCCTCTGTGGCTATCACCTGCAGCCTTGAATGCAAGAGGTGCTTGGGAGCGTGGGCGTGGGCAACGCGTACCTAATTGTAGACACCTGGAATATGGTGTGGCCACGGTTCAGTGTGCACATCTGAGCCTGAAGGCTGAGGCTATAAGGGCGGCGTCACTCAGAGACAAGGACAGTAATGGCGGAATGGTTAGGAGAAGACAAGCAGTGGCTATCATGAGAGAATACCAGTGAAAGCCCAAAGAGAAAGAGTAAAGATTTCGGCAGAAGCTGGGAGACCTACCAGCCTCCTGGCCCCTCGGCCCCCCTGCCTTGCTCACCAGTGGGCTTGTCCCAGCAATGGCTTATAAAAGCATTAAAACCTGAAAAAGCTACCAAAGCTCCAGGACTCTGTTCATCTCTCCAAACTGAAAGAACCTGCCTTCTACTTGCTTACATAGCACCTCCCAGTTAGTCAGCATTTAGGGGCAGTGGGAAAGCTGGATAAAATAAAAAAAAGAGTTTAAGAATGCCTATGGAAATTATAAAATAAGAATACTCATTACTCCAAATTCAACAGTATTGAGAATTGTAGTCTCTGAAGATTGAGTCATCAGTACTTATGTCCCCCACAGTGCCTTTTACCATGCCATTAAAAACCAGAGGGAAACATCCCTCTCCCCCCAAAAAAATTAGCAGATTTTTATGCTTTTCCACTTAAATTGTTTTTTTTTCTTGTTAGCTACTTTTTCAGCTCATTATTGACTACTTAGCGGAGTTCAGTTCCACACCAGCTGTTTTCACAATGATAACTGAGCAGTTGAAGAAGACCTACTTTAACATTCTCATTAAACCTGAGACTCTGGCCAAGTGAGTGTACATGAACTTAGCTGCTACTTTGGAATGTGTTTGCCTTAGCTAGTGGTTGGGTGAGGAGAGTGAGGCTCTAGTTTCACTGTTAATTTTCAGACACTGTTAGAATTGTGTTGTGGTTTAGAAAATCAGTCCATATGGCTATAGGATTTCTAAATTTAGCTTAGATAACTGTGAATGGGACTGAAAGCAACCTGCTACTGTTAGAGGCTGAAGTTAAGAAAAATAAGTTTTGTTTTTCTAAGGTTGAAGAAGTGTTAGCTTTGTTGTAGCTCAAAATTGCTTACTGGTGACTTGAATGTGTTGTGTGTTATGATGATTAACTTAGTGAAAATGCTCACTAAGTCACTAATCTGCAGTTGCAACTATCCAGAATTCAGCCAGGGTTCTAATAGAGAACAAAAGATTTCTGGACAGTCTGTATACTAATACTTAAATCCTCTGCTAACAGGCAGCCAACCCCTTTTGGCCTTTCTTTAGCCTGGGGCTTATAGTATCATATAGTGTGACTTAGAAAAGTACCCACTTTTTTTAGTGAGATACCATTTATAAGGTGAAGCCTTTGTGGAGGGGGAAAAAAAATAAATGGAAAAATTGAGTCACATATGTTAGTTAACATACTAAATTCAAACAGTTTAGTATGGGGAGCCAGGGGGCCAGATGAGAGGTGGGGTTTGTCTGTTTCTGGCCCACAGCCACTACCTACACTAATATTCTCACTGTAGTTATAGATATTCATGGTGGTGGCTCCAGTGATTAAAATGTTACTGTGATTTCAAATCAAAATAGTAATAATTTTTATGGGTATGTGACCCATTTGGCAACTTATGTGGAATATTTTATTTTGCCACAGAAACAGTTGAGTTGTTGTACCAGTGAGCACATCCATTTAGAAGTTTGTGTATGCATTATATGCTTTTTAGTGATTATGACATGGTTTCCCCATCTTAAGTTGTAATAGAAATTGTCTTTTTAAAAAGAAACACATCATCTATAGAATTATGACCAGATCTTTCTTTACTCTCATTCATTTTTGATAACAAAACTGTTTTTCTGCCTTCTGTATAGAGACGTGAGACTTTTAATCCTGGAATATGCCCGTTGGTCTATGATTGATAAGTACCGAGCTTTGATGGATGGCCTTTCCCTTGAGACTCTGCTGAGCTTCGTCAAAGAGTTCAAATCCCAGCTCTTTGTTGAGGGTCTTGTACAAGGAAATGTCACAAGCACAGTGAGTGAGAGGTGCTCTGTTACTGCTGTTCAGGTCTGAATGCTGTTGTGGGTCTAGAGTTGCTTAAATTCCTAAAGGGGAACTGTTGTATTTTTAGCGGCTAGCATAATCGCTTCTCTCTTTCTCTCACACACATACATGCACACTCACTTTCTCTCTTACTGTAGACAGAATTTGTGTGTGAAGCTAAGAAGCATTTTATTCTGTTGTAAATGGAGCACAGCGGGCCTGCCCAAGGCGGAGCCTTCTGATTCAGAGGACTTAGTACTATGAGTTTCCCTAGAAAGCACTTGCGAAATGAATTCATTGCTCCTCCTAGTACTCATTTTATGGGCAAGGAATATACGCTTAATGATACTCTTTTGCTCACTCTCTGTCAGCTCTGTTTAATAAATGCAAGTTTCTGAAACAGTTATGGTTGTAATAGCAGGCACAGCCTAGTGGGGTAAAGTGGGTAAAGTATGATCCAGCGGGCAAAGTGTCAGGAGTGTGCATGATAAGACAAGAGAAGCTTTTTAGTTGACACCCACTTAGTATTCAACTAACAATAAATATTACATCAGTGAATGATAAATCTAACCAATAAATAACTCACTGAGCATTTTGCATGACAGATTGTATCTGATTTCCATAATGTTCTACAGGGCTTTCTAAATAATTAGAATATTAGTGTTGGTTGTTCGGGTGAAATTCATGTTGAGAAATGGTGTATTATTTTCTTTTTTTTTTTTTTGCCTCTTAGGAATCTATGGATTTCCTGAAATATGTTGTTGAGTGAGTATTGATTGGGTTTTCTCATTGTAAGTTAGATGTTCTTAGCACTCAGAGGGCGTTGAGCCACAACTCAGTTGATTTTTAAATGCACAACGGAGAGGATTCTTGTACTAAGTTTTCTTGAGGCTGGTTACATAAAGCAATTCAGAAGGGACTGTAGAAGGCTTGACCTCTTCCTTAGGTTTTGGGTAAGTGGTTAAAGGTACTCTTCAGTGACCTGTGCTGATTCTTTTGTAGCAAGCTGGACTTTATGCCTCTGGAGCAAGAGATGCCTGTGCAGTTCCAGGTGGTAGAGCTGCCAGCTGGCCACCATCTATGCAAAGTGAGAGCTCTGAACAAGGGTGATGCCAACTCTGAAGTCACTGTGTACTACCAGGTCAGTTGGCCCTTTGCATACACGCCATCCTCATGGCTACTTGATAGTAGAAAGCCTGGTGGCGAATCCACAGTCCTGGGAAGTGACCCAATGTCTTCAAAGGCTGTAGTTACTGCTGTAGTTTTCTATTGGGATCATTTGTCCTCTTGAAGTAACTATTTAAATTTAGTTCTGTCATGGTCATATTTGTAGCTCATGTCCCGTAACTGTAGGTACCTGGGGAGTTTTTCTTTCAGTTCACAGGCAATTTGAAGCAGAAATGACTGCCAGGTCCAAACTTGATTAAGTGCTGTGGCCTGGCCCTGCTTAGCTGTCCACATTTCCAGAGTTTCTATCTGCTCAAAGCCTCCTGTTGGGCAGGATTTCGTATCGTAAGGTTCTGCTGAGTGTGTTTCATCTGTCTTCTCTTAGCAATAGCTTCTAATATGAACTGCTTCCTTTAGAAAGCTACTTCCCTCCTCAGAGTATTTTGAACAGTCAGAATATAGGTTTTGTCACATATTTTTTAGAGACAAACAGGAAATCTGATTACTGACTTGTGGGGCAGACAGACTTTATTTAGCTTCTTCCACTGAAATGGGAATGAACAGAAATGAGTCTGTGCTGGAGGAGGCTGGGAGAGCCTGACCTGATGTGTACTAGCAACATTCTTGCTTGTTGGACTGCTGCCTCCTGTGATTCTGAGTGTCCATAGTGTGGTTTCTACATCTTATATTAGTTGGTTTGGGTTCCTTGATACTCTTTCCAGCTGAGGAACAAATCCAGGTACCCTCTATTGGTCACCATACATTTCCTGCTCTCTAGGGCCTTGAACTGCAAGTGCTTAGCTCCTGTGGGGAGGAACTGGCCAGAGACTATTGAACTCATTTCCATGTGCCTACAGTTCTAAGACTGGGAATACCTCAGACTTTTGAGTCTAGTGGGAGGGCATGTAACAATGAAGTCATATATAAACAATAAAGTAGGGCATTGAAGATATGCTCCACTTCTTGGGGGGGAAGAGGAAGATACTAGATACATGGTTGCTCAGAAAAGCTTGGTTATTTAAATCCTGTCAGTCATTGTATTTACAGTTGGTCTGACCAAATTCTCCTTTCAGTCAGGTACCAGGAGTCTGAAAGAATACACCCTTATGGAGCTGCTTGTGGTAAGTTGTGCACAGTGTGGAGGTGTTCAGGAGCCCCTGACCACTATGATTGTTCTTTCTGCCTGGGGGCTAGGGACTCTGGTGATGGTTATTTAGTGTTCTCCCCTGTATGAACATGGACAGAGGCCCTGGGAAATTTAGAAAAAGGCAATAAGGGAGGCTGGAGTTTTGGGGAAGAGGGTGGCATATGGAACTTTTAGGGGAAGAAATGAAGGTTTTTCTTTTGGGAGGAGCTGGGCTGATGGGTAGTATGTTGAATTACAGATGCACATGGAAGAACCTTGTTTTGACTTCCTTCGAACCAAGCAGACCCTTGGGTAAGTCTGCTGGCAAGAGCACTGAGCTCAAATAAGGGACTGGGGCTCTTTGCAGGCTGTTTACCAAATATATCCTGATGAGTAGCCTCTCATCACTCTTTGGTCCTTCCATACTTTAGAGTCATACCTATTGGGCAAAAGTGATGTAATTTGTATCTTGGACTATGATTAAGCTTCAAGATAAGCAAAAGAAAAGGCTAGCCTGTAGCTTTTAATTCAGCAGCAGGGTGAACACCCTGAGAATTAAATAGATGCAGAAACATTTGTAGATTCTCCTTTAGGACCTCTGGATGCAGTGAGGATGTGCAAAACTGTTCCCACCCCATCACTAGTACCTCTGAGGGCAGGGCCCCAACCACCACCTGAGCTTACAGAATTTTTCACTCTGGATGTAGGTACCATGTCTACCCCACCTGTAGGAACACGTCTGGGATTCTAGGATTCTCTGTCACCGTGGGGACTCAGGCAACCAAATACAAGTGAGTAAGCGAGTGAGTAGATGGGCCCAATTATTTTCTTGGCATGGAGAGTAGACGCTATATGTGCTTATTTATCAAGTAGCTCTCGCCAACAAGATTTATTTCACTTAATCAGCTGTGGAAGTGGTTCATAGATGGCCTGATTTCACAACTCACCAACCAGTGATTCCAGTGCTCTCTAGGCTTGGACTCAAGTCCTGGGGTCCTATGCAGGGCTTGCCATTATTTCCTCTCTGCAGACAGACCTTAGGACAAGCAAGGCAAGGATTCCTGACCTGGCATTCATGTCAAGAACTGAGATTCATGGCCTTGCTGGTTCTCAGGTTTGTAGTAGTCTAGTTTGGATGTCATTGTTTGAATCAGTATTAGGATATCAGAATATTGAGTCAGCATGGAAGTTAATGGTCTCATTGTAGGGGCGAGTACTGAGGCCAGGGAAGGAAGCATCTCAGCCTTTTTCCTGGAAACATGCCTTAGCCCAAATTCTGTTTTATGACTTTTAAATAAAGGTGTTTTGTTTCAGCTCCGAGGTTGTTGATAAGAAGATAGAAGAATTCCTTTCTAGCTTTGAGGAGAAGATCGAGAACCTCACTGAGGATGCATTTAATACCCAGGTGACTATTGTTGCTGGCTCTTTTGGCCTTTTCCTATAACACCCCCAGGACAATCAGATACTCAGCAATGCTACATCTCAAGGTCTCTCTTTTTGGTGGTTAACAGGTCACAGCTCTGATTAAACTAAAGGAGTGTGAAGATACCCACCTTGGAGAGGAGGTGGATAGGAACTGGAACGAAGTGGTGACACAGCAGTACCTCTTTGACCGCCTTGCCCACGAGGTAGTAACACAGTTTTTAGGTTAAGATAAGCCCTGATTCTGTAGGAGTCACCGGTACAAGCAAATTGGTATTGTGTGGAAGAGAAACCTGCCACACCTAGCCAGGCTTGGTAATTTACTTATTTCTTGACCACTCTAGCACCTGAGATGGCCCAATCCAATCAAGCTTGATGCTAATCTTTAGCACCCTGGACTTCACCATGCTTCATCAACAACTGATACCCTTTCACCATCCCTACCCCACCTGTTTTGAGTCAGAGCAATATTTTGTATTTTTGAGATTTACTACAGTTTTGAAAATGTTCTTCTATTAAAGGAAATGAGAACTTTTAATCTTATGGAGCTCTTCCACCAGTTCGATTATAGGTGTAAGTTTTTAACTTCTAATCCAAAGTGATAAAGCCCATAAGAAAGAGTTCTGGGTTCTACAAGCTAGTATTCTCTCTGGTGATAAAATCATGTGTGGTGAATAATGGATATTCAGTGCTTCATGAGGCAGAAGGTTATTTAACAAGAAGCTTCAGCCTAGCTCTTAAGGCACTCCTACTTTCCTACTAGAAACAAAATTCTCTTCACCTGTTGTAGTAGTTACTATAATTCCTTAACCCAAAGTATATCATGTAAACACCAAAGTAAAACCACATATCTGAGAGATGGCATTAAGGTTTTTGTTCAGTGTATAATTAATTAGCTATAATTGCCTATCTTTTAGGGCCAATTTTTGCTATCAGAGAGGCTTATTTTTATTTCTTTGGAAGGTTCAGGGCATGTTGAGCCTTGGAAGAATGAAATGATGTGCTAAGGTGCTAAGCACATGAAGGAGGCCTGCCTGCCTGGGGGTGGGAATGGGGTAATATTTAAGAATTATCTTTTCAGAAAACAATTCTAGTTTAGTCTAGAAATTGTATCGCTATATTGCTATTTTCCTTCCCTCTGTAAGATTGAAGCCCTGAAGTCATTCTCAAAAACAGACCTGGTTGATTGGTTCAAGGCGCATAGAGGACCAGGAAGTAAAATGCTCAGCGTTCATGTGAGTATGATTAACTCTGACAGGCTCCTAGAGACCATAACGGGTCTTTGCCCAAATCTGGTCAGCCTGTATCTCACCTTAAGTCTTTGACTCCTTTAGGTTGTTGGATTTGGGAAGTATGAGTTGGAAGAGGATGGCAGCCCTTCTGGTGAAGATTCAAACTCTTCTTGTGAAGTGATGCAGCTAACCTACCTGCCAACCTCTCATCTGCTGGCAGAGTCTACCATCCCCATTACTGACATCAGGGCTTTCACATCAACACTTAAGCTTCTCCCCTACCATAAAATAGTCAAATAAACTGCAGTCTTTGTTGGCCTGAAGTATTGTGTATTTAAAAATGTGTATTTTATGATGTTACACTACTACTGCCTTAGGGCTTCCATTGACTTTTTTGCACTGTTACAGAATTTTATTTACCTTCCAACCCTACCCCCACCCCCCTTTCTGTTGTGACTAACAAAACAAGGGTTACTGTAACAGCTGGCAGAGAGACATTAATTAATTACCAGGGTAGATTAACAAACTTGCAGAACGAAAAGCCTTGGCCTATCCTGTTGGTCCTCTCAGATGGAGTTCTACTACAGCCTTGAGAAGCCCTATGTAACAGATGTCTTTAGTACCTAAATGCTAGGTGCTAGTAACTAATACAATTTTTTTCAATGTATTTTTAAATAAAGATAGTTCTGTATTGGCCTTCAGAATGGCCCATTTTCTGCTGTGGCATTATTTTATTTCAATATGGGGTGGGGATCTAGTACAATCTTCCTAAATTCTCTAAGGCAATAAAATATTTTTGGATAAAATCTTGGTAGACTTACGTGTGCTAAATTCAACTGAAGATTTTAGACAACAGTATAAGGGACGGATGAGGAGAGAGATCCGCTACTATATAATAAGTCCTTATAAAAAGCTAGCTCCCATTTCAAGGTTAGACACAATTGGTACCAATTTTAACCATAAAGATAATAAAAGAAACACATTAAAAAAAGGTTGGAAAAATTACTTTATGAAGCTTTAAGAAGCACAGAGTATAATTAAACTGTAGTCCAGAGTTAGATACAATTTAATAATTCCAAAATAAAAGTTATTGAAAGTAAGACCATGAAATTTCATAACACTTGATTTTAATACACTGCGCTAATTTTACTAAACTCAGAGGAACCTATATTTACAGATATGGAGCATTTATGAAAAATCTGGCATCAGATATATATGTATATATGTGTGTGTTTATATATATATGTGTGTATATATATATGTATATTTATATGTGCGTGTGTGTATATATATATGTGTGTATATATATATATATATATATATATATATATATATATATATATATATAGAACCCAAGGTTATATGAACTAGGAAACGTGTATCTCAACAACAGAACTAGAGGGCAGAGTTTGAGACTGAGATTTATAAATGCCTTTCAAAGCATGGAATCTGGAAAGGAGCAGACATCTTGTTTTCAAACCTGAAAATTTTCTCAAGGACTGAAGTCCAAATTGTAATTGCCACAGAAGAGGAAAAACAGGAAAGCTTTTCTCGCTTTAATTGTTCATCTGCATCGGAAAGTCCAGTATCCCTGAGTTAGGAACCACTGCAATAATAATGGGAGTGAATTAAATTCTCCCAAAGGAAGATTGTTGTTTAATTATGCCTACTGCTCTTGTCATCAGGTGTAAACTTTGCATTTCCCACCCTAATGCTTGGCAGCACCAATACGTTTCAGTAATGGTTCATCATAAACCCAGCATTCTCCATCTTCATGAAATAACTGTAAGAGAAAGGAGGAGACTCAGTTACAGGCATGCTTTATGCTTCTATAACATCATTTTGTTACTATGGCTTCTCCTTCAGTAACACTGCAGTTCAGGCAGGGACAAAGGGCTCACCTTGTTCATTATCCTGCTTATTTAAAACTGTGATGCTTCATTTCATTCACTGAACTGACTGACTGAGTTACAGCTCAGGGTATGGGAGTAGCAACAACTGGGAGGTTGGTGCAAATTCACTTAAGCAAACTTACCCTTGTCTCCCATTGAATTTCCTTCTCTTTCCTTTCTCGAGCTTCTGCCCTTTGTCTTTCTTCAAGTTTATGCTTGGCTTCAGTAGCTGCATCAATATCTCTGATTTTTAAGTTGAAAGTAACATCCTTCCAAAGACTTAAAGAGAAGTAAACATTCTAAGTAGGTGTGTTGACAGAGAAGGGGGCAATCTTGAGAGTCTAGAGTCGCACTGCGTATAGTGTAATTATACTAGTAAATCAAATGGCTTTAAGTGCTATAGTTAACAGAATAAGTATCTTTAGCTGACACCAGGGTACTAAAGAATCACTTAATTCCACTGCTGTCAATGAAGGGAATAGATTGTTAGAAAGGTCAAGTGAGGATAAAGAAAGGTGGTGGGGGGTGGGGGTGGGAAAGACCTAGGATCCTAATTCTGGCTCTACCTAATAAAACTTTGAAGGTATCAGCTCACTTCTCCAGGACCTGAATGCCCTTTATTATAAACAAAGGATCAGAGGAGCTGAGGAGATCCATTTCAGAAAAACTTTTAAGGATTTAACAATAAGATCTTAGAGAAACAATGAATAAAAATAAGGTTCAAGAGGTAAACTGCAGGGGCTTAAGGGGTAAGAGATTTGACTTCTCCTCAAAACCTGGGAGATGTTAAGTCTGGTCTAAATATGTCACTTCACAAGTAAGACCCCTAGACACCAGAAAACAGGCCATTCCTAAGATCCCCTTGATGGTGAGTAGCAGAGTGCATTTCTATAGGTTTCTGTGTATAAAACCAAGCAGACGGTCCAACCACGTGAACTATTTAGAGATAACAAATAAGTGATTTAAAGGTTCTCTTCCATCACTTGAGAAATCCCACATATATTAAACAAGGAACTTCAGTGCATGATTCTACATACCACTAAAAGGTCCCAATTTTATCATAAAGGAGAAAAAATTGAGACTGACAAACCATGCCAATTAGCAATTGGATAAGAATTGCTTTTTTTTTAAAGCATGCAGATCATATTCTGGTTAGTGTTTTTTGTTTTAGTAATTTTAGAGGTATATATCACATACATACTTCGGGATGAAATTAAAGTTTCTTGCAAACAAGACCTGAAGGTGTTTCACTACAAATTTCTCCATTGGGTCCCTTATAAACCAAACTGGAATTTCTTATAAACCAAAAGAGTGATGATCAGTCAGTGTATACCATATGGTGTGTATGCTAAGTATCAAATACACGCTCTATGTTTACTTCATTTAGTCCTCATTAAAATTGAGAGGGTTCTCATTTCAGGAAAGAAAGCAAAGGCAGGTTACAGAGCTAGCAAGTGGGGGAACTCCCTATGAACCCAGCATTCAAACCAGTCTGAACTGCTGCACTGCCGCACTGTCTCCAGAACCCAGCCCTGGTGCCTATTCCCAGGAAACTGCAGGGCCACTGCCACAAAGCTCTAGTTTGGCTGTCTCCTTACCAACGGGATTCATATTCATTCTGATCTTCCAACTTCCTTACTTTCTTCTTTATTATAGGCAACTTCTTGGTATCTACGAAAACTGCATTTTCCTAGAAAAGAAAAAAAGTAGGTAATTATCTTATTGTTCAAATTATTATAGGAGATCAACTCTCCCCAGAAGATTTCAATTAATAGATAAAAATAAATCCCACACAGGCACTCCACATTTACTGCATTTTTAATTAAAGTGAACCTTTGTGGCAACCCACTGTCAAGTCTGTCACTGCCATGTAACGTGTTTGTCAGTTTTAACTAA
>NW_004567109.1:28548480-28552272 GCF_000260355.1 Condylura cristata | reverse complement strand
TATATATATTTTAGATAATGTTACTGCATACTTAATAAACTACAGTATTATGTAAATGATGCTCATATACAAAGAGAAACTGAAGTGTTCATGTGACTTGTTTTACGAAATACTTTCTTAAGTGTTCTGGAATAAAATCTTCAATATCTCTGAGGTACCCCTATGTATGTAATAACACATATAGTAAGTTTCATATGCAATCTTCAGCCTACTACATAGTTCTGTTAAGTTTTGATAGACGCAGTTCAGTTCAACAGGCATTTTCATTATGGCTATGCGATACATGCTGAAGAATCAGACCCATAAATAATTAGTCCTAAAGTTAAGTACACTGATGTGATTTTTACATTTAAGACACTCCAAGTCAAAAATGCCATCTATTCTGATGATTCTGATGATATTGTTGATGTTTTTTGGGTGCTAGGTATGTGCCATGAATATTTTTTTTGGACATTTTTCTTCAGTATTCTGAGAGGAAATAACAACCATTCTATTACCTGTACTTTTGAGGGGAAAGCAGAAGGAGGAAAAGGCTTTAGCCCTAAGCGAGGGCACCACAGCAGTCAGTGTTGAAGAAAGAGTAAAGGATAGGCTATAATAATTAGGTGCAGTTTGAAAGTGATAAAACAGATTCTTACCCCTGTTGCATATTTTGCATACATTACACCATTCCATTCCCCTTCGATTGAGCAAAAGGACTTCTTGTCATTTGGTGAACTAAATAGGAAAGGAATCATTTCTGTTAGTCTCCAGTTGAACATCATTCTACTAAGGAACTCACACTGAAGAGTGATTGTCCCAAGTCTTTTTAGTAGAGGCAGCTTAATCGATCTGACTTCCCAGAGCCAACTGAAAGAACTAGATGCGACTAAACTCAAGAGTTTCACATTGACTGCTCTCACAGCAGACAAGTGACAATCCCTGCCTTCAAGCTGTTTACAGCCCAGTGCCACTGAGACTCTGGGTGGTAAATGCCATGTTACCTGGGCACTGCAGAGTAAGGGAAAAACTGCTGGAGTAAGGGTCAGGGAAGGTTTTGCTTAAAAGTCTAATGTGGGCTAGGTTTTCATCCTCAGGCTGAAAAGGACCTCTGGGTCAAGAGTTCTGACTTTTCCTGAGTCAGGATTTCTTCCTAAAAAGGCCCCTTCTTGGACACAGTGGTATGTTTTGCACATATGGAATCTGAGAAGATAAGCTCCAAACGAAGCACAGATAAAGTACAAGCCAGGAACAGGGGGCTAAAAGATAAAGAGGAAAATACACAGGACAAAAGGACAAAAGCTGCTGTTATTACTCTGAATCTTGAAGGGGACTTGAGGGCAGAGGAGCAAAGGGAAAGAAAAATGGTAGGATCCCAGATTTACAATGTCATTGTGCAGCTTTCAAGTAGTCTGGGGCCTCTAGGAGCCCCCAACACAGTCAGGTCAAAACTATTTTCATAATAATGAGATTAGTTGCTTTTCACTCTAACATTCCCAAAAGTATACACTATTTCCCAGAGGCTATGCAACATGTATCAACAAAAGACTGCAAGAAGCAGACAGGAAAATCCTGCTTGTCGCCTGTAAGTTAACAAAACTGACAAATGCATATAATATGCCATTCTTCTCACAGTTTTTAAACGTTTTTTTTCTTTTTTATAAAAAGGCCATTGTCATTTATAAATCAACCTCTAAACATTATAAAATTTGTTTTAATTTCTTTTTTAAAAAGATTTGATTATTTATGCATACAAGAGTTGGGGTATAGACCAGAGGTGCACGAGCAATGACAGGATTCACCAGAGACAGAGTGGGGAGCAGAATAGGCAGGCAGACTGAAACACATTACTGAGGGGAGCAGCAGTGGAGACAGGAGGACCTGCTGTGCCATGTTGGTCACCTCCCTGGCTGGGGATCGAACTCATGCTGCAGTAGCTGCAGATAGCTTCAAAGTGCTATGATTTACCTCTTGTGCCACCAAGGAGACCCTGTTTTTTGTTTTTTTCTTTTTTTTTAAGTTTTTTTTATAGTTTTTTTTTTAAATTTTACAAAAGTTTATTTTTACATCATTTTGTACATTTTTTTTTCCATCTCAATTGTAATCCCTGTGGGTTTCCCATCACCAAGTCACCCTTGTGCCATCACCATAATTAAAGTTTATTTATGCATACAAGAACTGGGGTATAGGCCAGAGATGCAGAGGCAATGAGAGGACCCACCAGAGACAGTGGGAAGCAGAACAGCCAGACTGACAAAGTACACTGCTGAGGGGAGCAGCGGGCAAGAAAAGAGATGTCTGCCATGCCATGTGGGTCACCTCACTGAGCAAGGATCAAACTCGAGCTGAAGCAGCTGTGGCCAGCTTTGTAGTGCTGCGCTTTAATCCGTATACCACCAGGGAGGGCCTGAAGCCCTGTTTTACTTTCTAAAATGAAAACTATGAATGGATACAATCCACATAAATGAAAGTTCTCTGGGGTTTTAAGTGTAGAAGACAGAGACGAAAACCACTCAGTATACTCCTTCATCGGATAACTCAAATTCCTAACCTGAAGAGCTCTTTCAGATTCACCATGTGGAAGAACGTCTTTCCACCTCCCATGGCTACGAATGGGAGAAGTTTCCACTGATTCAGTGGTTGCTGTTGCTATTGGTGACTTCTGAGGAACCCAGTGAGGCAGGTCTGCCCAGGTCTTTCTTTTGAACATCCCATTTCTACCACCTGCCTGTTTTAGGGGTGTGGCTTCATTTATAGTGGTGAATTGTGCTGCTCACTAAGCTCTGCCACTATATTTTGATTGCTGTTTTTTTAAACTGATGTAAGGATAAGTACACTTCATCTTGTGCTCATGGCCACATGCTGCTCAAGATTCTATCTGGATGCTGATTCCATCACCTAAATTATCTCCCTGGAAAATTGCTTAACCAATTGTGGGTCCTTTATCTGCTGCATTGTTTTCAACAATACCTTTGAAGGGAGGGAGAGTCCTATAGATTTTCCTCATTCAGATAGGTTCTGAATCCACCCAAATGACAGTTTTCTAGACAATAATGCTGTTTTCATCTGATTCTAGAGCGTCAAAACAGAACCAAGCAAAGATGTGTTTACTGTTATACCCCAGCAAAGGCACTGAAAAAGGACTATGTGAGAACTTAGAAATGTTTCAGTGGGACAGAGCATGTCGAATCAGACTACAATAAGTCAGGAATTCATGCTCTGGGATAGTTAGGTGATCCCTTAAGGAACCCCAAGTCAGGTTCTTAGGGAAGAAATGTCACCAATGACTTTTGATTGTTCTGAACCCGTATTTTATCTTTCTCACATCTTACAAGATATAAGATGTGAAACAAATTTACAAAGAAACAATAAAATGGTCAATTCCTAAGTTGTAGCTCAAGACAAAAGAAGCAGGGCCCTCCCTGGTGGCACAATGGGTTAAAGCTCAGCACTATAAAGCTATCCAAAGCCACTTCAGCACAAGTTCAATCCCCAGCCAGCAAGGTGACCCTCACGACACACAGACCTCTCCTGTCTTGCCCACTGCTCTCCTCAACAGTGTATTTCAGTTAATCTGCTTGTTCTACTCTTCACTCAAGTCTCTGGTGAATCCTCTCACCCCACGCACCTCTGGCCTCTACCCCAGTCCTTGTAAGCATAAATAAATAAATCTTTTAAAAAGACAAAAGAGGCAATGATCTAGTTTCATTTTTTTTTGCATGAAACTAGATCATTGCCTCACTCCAGTCACAAAAATCAACTCGAAGTGGATTAAAGACCTAGACATAAGAACGGAAACCATAAAATACCTAG
>NW_004567109.1:28541696-28546560 GCF_000260355.1 Condylura cristata | reverse complement strand
AAAAAAAAAAAACTAAGACTAAAAAAAAAAGACAAAAGAAGCAGAAAAGCACTGAAGAAAAACAAAATACCTACAAAATTTCAGCTGTAATTCTGTGCTTCTTGCCCCCGTAGAAAGGTTTAGTGTGGAAGACTATATTTGCACTATAGCCAGTTTTGGAACAATTTATGTTGCATTCTCCTCCTAGTTCAACCCAGGGTACTGTGAGGATAGACCTGTAGAATAAAAATATTTTCAGGTAAGGCTGACAGTTCAGAGGAAAGAGAGAAAGGGTGTGGTTTAAGAAACAGCAGGGTCTACGTCCTGCTGATCAAAGGAAATGGACACAGCTCTACTTACCTTCCATAACCATTGGGGAACGTGAGAATGTAATGTTCATCGTAGTCTAGACACGAGACACAGCCTGTGGGGAGAAAAGTCAATTCTGATGAGTAGTGTCAGTTGGCCATAAGGCTTTGCTTTCTGGTTTACATAAATTCCAGGACAGTCATTCAATTGATTTAAGATCAATCCTGCACTACAACTCTCCTTTCACCTGCAATACAAATACTAAAATGCACACACTGACATCTAATCTGGCTTTCTGGAGCTATTTTCTCTTACTAGAAAAGTGTACAGCTCATCAGAGAATGACGTGACATTATTCCGATATCAATGCAGTCCACCCAATGCCCGCAGACTTACCCTGACCTATGTTGTGCACCCCAATCGACATGCCAAGGAATTTTGACTTGGTCCAGATATGAGCGTTGAATTGTATCTTCTTGTTAAAACACTCGGCATAAAAGGCTGAAACTGAATAAAAACTATTTTTAATGAGTGTAACTACAACAGCTACATACCCACCTCCTTTACACTAACCTGGAGAAAAGGACTGGCTCCCTGGCGGAATCTTTTACCCCCTCAAAAAATAACCTCAAGTCATGTCTAGCTGCTGAACCGCCTTTTACACCATTTCCCCCAATATGAGCAACCATTTGAGGCCACATGGGCAGGCCCTTCCCTCAACTGTGAAGCTGTAGCCACTGCTGGGGTGTTAAAATCTCAAGGTTTGAGCCCATCAAAAAATGGGCAGAAGAGCTAAAAAGATACTTTTCCAAAGAGGAAATGCAGATGGCCAACAAGCATATGAAAAAAATGTTCAACGTCACTTCTAATAAGGGAGATACAAATTAAAACCACAATGAGGTACCACCTCACCCCAGTGAGAATGGCACATCTTAAAACAACTAGCAACAACAAATATTGGTGAGGATGTAGAGAAAAAGGAACTCTCCTGCACTGCTGGTGGGAATGCAAACTAGTACAACCACTATGGAAAACTGTTTGGAGGTTTCTCAAACTGCTAAAAACGGAGCTTCCATATGATCCAGCAATCCCACTCTTAGGTATCTACCCAAAAGACACAAAAGCATGGATTCAAAAAGACATCTGCACCGCCATGTTTACTGCTGCTTTATTCACAATTGGAAAGACATGGAAACAATCCAAATGCCCTGAAGTAAATGACTGGATTAAAAATGTGGCACATATACATAATGGAATATTACTCAGCAACCAAAAAATAAATGCATGCCTTTTGAAGCAACATGGATGGAGCTGGAAAAGATCATGCTTAGTGAAATAAGCCAGAAAGAAAAGGAAAAATACCGATGATTTCACTCATAGCATGACTATAAAGGCAAGAAAATAATAATAATAATGAACAACTATATACGAGAGACATTTTATGGGGGTGGAATGGGGAAGTGCACTGGACTATGGTGACGGCATACGGGTGACTTGGTGATGGGAAGCCCACGGGGATTACAACTGAGATGGAAAAATGCACAAAATGATGAAAAATTAACTACTATATTATTTTTTTAAAGCCTCAAGGTTTGTTTATTTTTCTGATTAGCACGATCCTGTCCTAGTCCGACCTGGGCCCACCTGGCATTTGCACTGTACTGAGCAAACCAGATGTTGAGGTTATGCATTCTTTCCACATCTGTGGAATGCACTATGCAGAAACTACATCTTATACACTGTGTTCCAAGTTGCTAAGGTGTCCACAGCACAGGGCATCATGTTTAAGAAGACTTTACATGCATTATATGTTGAGTTCCCAAATTCCTTCTTTCCAAACATATTTAATTAGTGAAGCCCATGGGGAGTTTGGAACTTATACAAGAACAGGTAAGAGAAACCACAAAACTGACACAGCTGGTAAGAGGTAAGGTAACCTCCATTATGAAGTTTCTTATGACATTCTTAGACAAAACAGTTTGAAAGTAAATGTTACAAAGGAGCCTGGAACTTACTGGGTGGATGATGTGAAACCTGCTCAGCCACAAACGTGACACAGTTTTTGGAAACCCAGGGAACTGGTCCTTCAGAAACTAGCTCCTGTAAACAAATACAACATTTTCTTTTGGTGTGGAAGCACAAATGACACTTTAGACTATCTGGTAAGAAGTTCTGCCTGCCAGGTGGTTAGCTGTTCCCTCCTCGACAAACCTAAAACATTTTTATATAAGCTTTATTATGACAATGATACTACTAGATGATTAAAATTTTTTAAATTGAGGTAACATTGGTTACGTGGCACATGATTCAGCACCTCAGATGTGTATCACACCACACCCACCATCAGAGTACCCATCTCTCTTTACTGTATACCAGGGCTCACTACTCCCTTTCTTCCACCCGCCCCCAATGTCCCATTCTGGTGTCTTTAATTCTGCAGTCACATTTGGAATGATTGCTTTGTGGCAATCTCCCTGACCTAAGACATTCTTGAAGGCAAGGATCACATGCCTAACTTCAAGGACACGCCTGGCCTGAGTGGGTGATCACTTTATCCATGATGCCAAGTCATTAAGAATAATGTATCACATGCTGCCTCTCTCTTTGGAAAGAACCATATGTAATATGTCACTTGGCTAGATTAGGTGAGTTATGTTTACAGGCACTGTAACTTTCATCTGAAGAGGTCTTTTAACATTCCCTGCTGGCCACTGTCCTCAAACCAACTTCTAAATACTGTAGCCCTAAGGTTCAGGCTAGCTGTCTCTGTCTAGCTATGCTATCCTTGATGATTTTATCTAATCCCAGGGACTTAAAATTCCATCTAATTGCACTAAAATCTCTGAAATAAATCCTACATGACAGCTACACACTTAACTGTCTGATTCCTCATATTTTATAGTTCAAATCAGAGTTCTTAATTTTTCCTTCCCCAAAACCTCTCTTTTAAGTAAATGGCATCACATGTAAGGATTCACCTGACTGTCCCTTTCTCTTACCTGTGCATAATCCAACTATCAGCTCTATTTCCAAATACAGATCAAATCAACTATGTCTCTCTTGGAATACTATCCTGAATGGTCTCCTTATTGCTAATTTTTCCCCTTTTCTAATTTAACAAAGTCATTATAACAATCATTCCAACACAAAGATGAGATCCTGATTCACCATTAAATTACCAGTAAAGTCCAGAAAGTCTTGCATGATCTAATGTTGAAACTCTATCTTCATCTCATTAATATGCTGATCCAGCAATACTGGATCACTGCCTTTATCATCTTTATCTGCCCCAAATAAAATAAAATCTTGAAAGTACACAACTATATTAATGAAAAATTCATGTGCATAACTCACTGAGTTCTCTTCAGTATCATTTGGTAACGTCCAATGACACTGAAAAATCTCGCCCAAAATGGGATTGTATGGCTTTTTGGCAACTGATCCTTTCCTTCCTGCATGAAAGGCTGAGAGGTACCACTTCACAACCTGAACCATTCGATCTCTGGCATCCTTCTGGTCACTAATGCTGCAAAGAAGAAAGACAAAATTAATGTCCTACGAGAGTTCCTGCTGATACGACACCTCTCAAAATGGTCCACCCTGACCCAGGACTGAGCTACCTCAAACTTTCTTTTAAAATATATTAATATACATAATTAAACATGCTAGTATTGAGTGTTTTGATAAGTCTGACAAGTGTATATATCCACATAATCACCACTGAATTAAAATACAGTTCCTTTCCATATTCACAATTTTTTCCATCTGCCTTTCCAAGCAATCCCTATTCCTCAACCTGATATAGCACTGTTTCCAGTTTCTAGTACCATAACTTAGTTTTCCTTGTTTCTGAACTCCAATTAATTGCACTGCTTAATTGCCAAATAGTTAAAAGAGATTTTTATAAATATATTTATGTTATCAGCTTCTAAATTAATTCTTTCATGGTCAAAGAACATCTGATCTGTATGATTCCAATTATTTTAAATATTAAGTCTTTCCAGTATGTGGTCTATCTTGATGAACATTCCATGTGCAGCTGAAAAGACTGTGTTATACCATTATTTGGGAGTGTTCAGAATAGCTAACTGGGTCAATGTTGCTTAAATTTTCTACGGTCTTACTGATGTTTTTTGTGGCGGTATCTGAAGGCTTGTCAAAGCCACTTCTCCAATCAATTCTTGAGGGGAAGAGTTTCCAACCCTGATTGTGTACTTGTATTTCTCCTTTTAGTCAATTTTTGCTGCATATATTCTGATGCTGGGTTTTTAAGGTACACAAGCATTTATCAAGAATAAATGATACTTATTTTTGATAATTTATCTTTTTTTAATATATGAAATATCCCTATTTGTCTCTGGCACTAGTTTTTGTCTTAAAAAGTCTCCTTTCGGCCCTCCCTGGTGGCGCAGCGGGTTAAAGCACAGCACTGAGAATCTAAAGCCGCTTCCACATGAGTTCGATTCCCGCCTGCCCCGCAGGAGACCACATGGCGTGGCAGACCTCTCCTGACCCGCCCGCTGCTCCCCTCAGCAGTGTACTTCGTTGATCTGCCTGTTCTGTTCCCCACTCTGTC
>NW_004567109.1:28523605-28540951 GCF_000260355.1 Condylura cristata | reverse complement strand
AATCTTTAAAAAAAAAAATCTAAGCTATTTTCTAATGAATAAACTGGTACTTTCCATCTTACATTTAACCAGTAAATATTTACATTTTATTTGTTTAATTATTAAAACAGTACTATATTTATTTGACTCTCTGTCCTTTGGGAATGGACTAAATGGTTCTCTTAAGCCATCATCACCAAGAAGGAAAAACATGCATCCGTATCAGCCAATGAATCCATTGTGAAACTTCAGTGACTTCTAACTTTAGTAAACCACAGTACAACGACTGAAATAAAAGAAGACATTAGAATACCTTGTTACGAAGAAAATTTCCCTACTACCACTAAAAGTAATGTGAAATCAAGTCTTTGTGGTTTTTTAGTTCTTTACAATACTTCTCTTTTGTATATATATCTAATGTTGCAAATTTTGTATTTAAAATTTACAAATTAGCCTGTAACCTGGACACTGAACTGTTATGTTAAAAGAGACACTGATTGTTTTCTTTCTCCAGCTTCTAACAAAGCGCTTGGCAAACAACAGGTGCTTTTTAAAAAGTTTACTAAACTAGGTTAACTGAACTTTATCAGGATATATTATAAGTAAAGCAATTATCAATCTCTAAACCATATAAGCTTATAGCCTTGGCTTTGTAAATTCTGGCTCCCTATTAATGGGTTCTCAGTATTTCTTAAAGTGCTTAACTAACTAGATGCTTAAAATTAATACCATCTTATAATCGAAGCACATAGGTATATAATATGAACAAAATATTAATGCCACTTTCCTCCCAGAACTTTCTGAATACATCTCAAAGGCAGAAATTATTGAAAACCAGCTTAAAAAAAAAAAACAACAGAAACTGCCATGTTCAGTCAAATACCTCACAAACAGATCTGGATGTGCAAAGAAATCTGCATACATTTCCAAAAGAGATCTTCTTTCAAGAATAAATGTTGGAAGAACTACCTGAAAAATATACACATTGGCCCTTGAGGATCAAATTCCAACATAAACAGATTGCTGAACAAAAACTCATTGCAATGATGGTAACACTCATCAAATGTTGACCAGGCATGCTTCTGATACATACTTCTCACACTGTACTGATTCAGAAATGTCCACTAGGGCCACCCTGGTGGCACAGTGGTTAAAGACACAGTGCTGTCAAGCTGTCGCCAGCTACTATCTTATGAGTTCAATCTAGGAGCTGACCCACATCATACCTCTCCTGCCTCGCCTGCTGTTCCCCCCAGCAGTGTATTTCAGTAGATCTGACTGTTCTGCTCCCCACTCTGTCTCTGGTGAATCTTCTCACTTCCCCCACACCTCTGGTTAACATCCCAATTCTTATATGCATAAATAAAAAAGTTTTTAAAAAAGTCCATCATCCCACTCAGCAGATGAAAAACAGAGAAATAGTTTTGAATGCTCAAGTGTCACTTCCTCTGTGGAATCACCCTTTGTTCCCTGAATCAGTGTAAAAACAATAACTCAGTAGTAGCCTTTTGCTATCTTCTGGGGGCATTACATACAAATTACCTAATTAAACTATACAAAAATCCTGATATGAAGAAATTATTCCTATTTTCCAGGAGATAATGAGAAGTTCAAAGGGGGTCAGAAATGTTCTTGTTCCTCCATTATTAAGGTTGAATTCAAAATTGGCTCTGTTTGGCTTTGGGGGAGGGGAAAAAGGACAACTGTCTGTGTACTTGCTTCCATGTGTTACTTCTATAGCACTATCAAGTACATTAGGAAATTATCTACCTATGAATTTGTGTCCTCAAAATATATGATGAGCTGCTAGAATGTAAGAATCAAGATTTATTCACACTTACATCAGGATCACTACTAAACAGAAATTTTTAAACGAGCAGCTGAAGGAATAAATAAAAGGAAGAAGAGAGTAAAGACTAGGAATCAACAAACTACCATAAGGTTTAGCTCACAGGGAAAAAATGTGAGATGCGGGGAATGTGATAAAGGATACAGTAAAGAAAACAGAAAATTGGAATATGGGAAGAAAGAATGAGAAAGATTATGATTCATTAGTAAAAAGGGAAGAACTTCATTAGGGACTGAAGAGTTTTGGAAAGCATATCAGATCCTAAGTTATTCATCATGGAAACAGAAAAGAGCAGTAAGTAAACACTCTTAAATTCTGTGCTTACAACATATCTACTGAATTCAAGATCCAATGTTAAAGATTATGGAGAAGACACAGTAAGAATAGGAGACTAATACTTGCATTTGCCTTGGGTGGAATGTGACAGATACCATACAAGAGATGTTAGTATCCATGAAGCTCAAAGAGGGAAAGATCATTTTTGTTTGGGGGATCAGAATGAGGCAGAACTGGAAAACAATTTACTGAGGCAGCACTAGAGGAACATTTTAGAGAAGAGTAAGACATAAGCAAGAAAAAGCAAAAAACAAGATGTGGAAAAAGAAAAAGAAAAAAACTATGTAGACAAAAATGGGTGTGATAAGAATTGACCAGTGGAGCAGACCTGTCATGACCAGCCCGCTACTCTCCTCAGCAGCTGGGTATAAAAAAGGATGCACAAATTGATCTGGTGGAACACAGGGCTGGAAAGGACACTACAGCGGTAACAGTTCCTCAGAGTTTAAATTTTAAGTAAACTTTCTATTTCTAGAGAACATTAGGTTCCTAATCTAAATTTGGTTAGATGGGCAGATAACTTTATGTACTGGTGTAGTACAAATTCTAACACTCTTGAAGTACAAAGAAATAAATTACCAATTAAGAATGCAGAAGAACAAAGTAGAAAGAAAAAGAAAAAGATTAATAATACCAGTGAAAGGGGGATAAAAGAATTGAAGAGCAATTTCAAAAAAGCAGTAGCAGCCCAAAATTATAAAACTTAATTTGTTGTGAGGTAAAAAGAAAAAAACTATTTTCTCCCTACTTAAGCATTTGTTTGAGAACTATTATTCAACAGATCTTCTTCAACCTGTCTTTATTTTTATACATTCATTATGTGACGCTACTGGAACATTAATGAGAGCTGGGCTAGAATCTTTTCAAGCTTAGTTCAAGTTCTAATTTTGCCACTTTTTAAGATATGAGATATTGGAAAATTAACCCAACTTCTTAGGTTTCTGTAAAAGGATGATAAAATCTATGTCCTGCTTATATCTTGGGATTGTTTTTGAAGATGTGGATATGACTCCTACATTTCACAAACCACAAAGTACTTGGAAAATAATTCTTTTTAGAAAATATGTGATTGACCCTTCCGGGCGGCACAACAGCTTAAAGCACAGCACTATGGAGCTGTCCATAGCCATTGCGGCATGAGTTCAATACCTGGCCATGGAGGTGATTCATATGGTGTGGCAGACCTGTCATGACCAAACCGCTACTCTCCTCAGCAGTGTGTTTCAGTGTATCTACCTGTACTGTTCCCACTCTGTCTCTGGTGTATTCTCTCTCTCTCTCTCTCTCTCTCTCTCTCTCTCACACACACACACACACACACACACACACACACACACACACACGGCCTGTACCACCATTCTTGTAGGCATAAAAAAATACATCTTAAAAAAAAGTATGTGACTAAGAGATTATTTTTATAAATAGGAGAATAAGATACCTATAAAGCATTACTGTAGTAATAATGCATAAAAGGAATCAAGATTTCTAAAACAGCTCATTTTTAACACATGGTAAAGAAACAACATATGTCACAAGTAGTATAATAAGCTTTCAGTGGCTATGACCCAAGGATGACTTATCTGATAAAAAGAAATTATGAGGCAGGAAACTTAATCAAAACTTAATTACAAAAACTTGATCATGGCAGACACCTTTAGTTATCTCACATATTCCTGCTTCACTCCTAGTAACAAAACTCTTGATTCAGCTCAGGTTCCAGTTATAATTAGCCATGAGAGTCTCAGATCTTGTGGAGTCAATGTGGATTAATTAAGACCAATCATTTAACCCCCACTGTCAGTGACTGAGTTAGGCATGAACATAGGTCTAACTGGCTAGTGAGAGTCAATAGGAAATATGATGGAAAAGAATACACTTCTTGGCCCTCCCTGGTGGCGCAGCGGGTTAAAGCACAGTACTGAGAGTCTGAGGCCACTTCCGCATGAGTTCGATTCCCGCCTGCCGCCTGCCCCGGAGGAGACCACATGGCGAGCCAGACCTCTCCTGACCCGCCCGCTGCTCCCCTCAGCAGTGTACTTCGTAGATCTGCCTGTTCTGCTCCCCACTCTGTCTCTGGTGAAGCCTCTCACCGCCCCTGAGCCTCTGGCCTGTACCCCAGTTCTGTATGCACAAATAAATAAATAAATCTTTAAAAAAAAAAAAAAAAAAAGAATACACTTCTTAATAATAACAATACAATATCCATGAAAAGAAATTATCTTTCTGCTTTGTGATATATTTTTGTAAGAATCTGATGGCTAGAAGCAGGACAACTATTTTGCATGATGAGTGGATGAGTATGAGTATAAAGGTCAGTGTGCAAAGGGTGGCAGGTCATTTCTCGGTGTTGACTAAACTAATGAATCCTGTTACTACTCTATTTTTGGACTTTTCATTACATGAAATAATAAGCCTACAACTGCCCAGATTATTATTAGATAATCTTCCTTAAACGGAAACCAAAACCAACCAAGGTGAAATATATACAAAAGAAATTATACATGTCAATGTCTAAAATTAGGTTATAACTTTCAAATTTCAAATGACAATTCTGCTTCAGCAATTATGTAATTTAATCATCACTGGGAAATTTCAGGGGACAAACTCCTACAATAATTCTCCTACCTAGAATGTTCCCAACAAGTACATATGCTCCACAAATTAATGCTATCTATTTTTGTGTTTCTATCTGGGGCAAAACATTTTCTACAGACACCTATAGGAAAGTACTATGGATTTTTAAAAATAGCTTTCTAAAGCCAAAACCCAAATAAGTTTTAATACTGACAAAAACAGTAGAGCTGGAGTTAATGTGGTCATAAAGTGGTAATCTTAAATTTTATTAATTTTCTAAAGCTAGGTAGAATAACAATTTAATTGATGTGAAAACAACTGAATCTCCAGTCTTTAAGACAAGAGTTAATAGTGGAAAGATTACAGATTCTGAAGTTACAAACCAGATTCTAGAATGTAAATTCTATCCCATAACATAACTTAGCCAAGTTATTAAACTTACAAGTTTTAAATCTTCATCTATAAAATTCTGCAGTGCCATGGTGAGAAATAAAGGATGAAACCTCCAGAACAATGGTAGGGATATACAAAGGCACCCATATACCAATCTCCTAAATCAATTAGTCACATTTAAATCAAAATTCAAATCTACACCACAATAATTGCATGGCTCAATATATATTACATACGACTTTCTATTTAACGTACTTCAACTTAAGACAACCCTGTGAAAATAGGTCACTACATATCCATTGTGTGTATATGAGAAACTGAGGAAGAGACTTACTCAAGGCCATTCAGTCTAAGAGAAAAGGTAAATGGCAAACATTGGTCATCTAAGCTAAGAATGGGTCTCTCCTTATTTTGATTCTGTTTATACTATAGTGCTTTAGATAGCAAACGACTAACTAAGTCCAGTCTATCCCATTTGCCCCAAATAAATTCAAACCTTTATTTATATAATCCATACATGCTATTCTCCATGAAATTGTTCTAGTTTTAGTTATTTCATCTATTTATGCCAATTTTCAGTTTACTCATGACACATGTGTATTAAATCACAAAACAAAATTACAAGTATTGTCATTCTACTCTATTTATAGGTATACCCATTGTATAGTCAGTGAGAATCCATATGTATACATTATATACATAGCAAATGCCAAATTTGATTCTTACCTTAGTAAGATCCATTCCAAGCCTGACCTGTGACAAAAGATGCATGATAACGCTCTTGTGTTCTTCTACTGACCCAGCTTCTCCTTCATCATCTCTGTCATCATGTGAATCAAAAAGGTCTAAAAAAAAAAAATCAGATCTTTTTAGACTGGTATGAAATAAGCCAAATATGTGCTGCTACTAGTACTACAAATGTTGGGTTTTTTGGGAAAAAATTCTCAGATACTTACCAGCATCACTTGTTCCATTGGATATGGAAGAATTAAGTGATTCTGTGGTATCAGGGCGCTTCAGACTATTTCCTGAGCTGCTGTGTGTCAAAACTGAGGCAGATCCAGAGGAACTAAAAAACATTATTCACCTTCTTAAGCTAAAGAAAGCAATTTAGAACCGTAGTAAGATTGTAACTTTTATAAAAGTATTGATACCTTTATACTGAAACAAACCAGCCTCTTAGGGTTAGCTGATGAAATACATATATATATATATATATATATATACACACACTTTCTAATTCTCTCCCTGTCACTGTCTTTCTGAGATTATAAACTGACATAAGTCTGATGACAAGGTCTCTTATGTTTTTTGCATAAGAGTGTGCTCAACCAAGCGATACTTAAAGATCATCAAAAATAAGTAAGATTTTGCCTAGGCATTTAAGTTTAAAACTCATTTTCTTATGTTGTTACTATACACAAATGTAGGTATATGGTAATTGTTGACAACAATTTCCAGAACCTCAAAATGAACGTCTATTATTTAATCTTGGAAAAGTGTCTTGTCTATATTTTTGAGATCCTTTGATAAAAAAGTCCACATTATTAATACTCTCCCCAGTCACTGAAGAACTGTACTTGAAATTACAAAATATAAAATTTACAATAAAATTTATGGTAATTAGCATTATGAGCTAGTTAACAGGAACTACAGAAAACTTCCTCTGTATTATTATACCCATGATCATTTAACTTACCCAAAATTAGTATTTGTAAAGACCTAGTTTACCTGTTAAATGGAAAATAAAAACCAAATTTCTCATATTGCTGATACTAATTATAAGATGGTACACACATAATCAGTCTTTTATAATAGATTTTTGGGTGTAAAATATAGTACATATATATTCTAACTTAAACGTAGTTTGCATGTCCTGATTACTTACCTTCATTTGATTTTTTTAAATAATAAACTTTTATTTTTTAGAGTAGTTTTAGTTTCATAGCAAAACTAAGCAAAAAGTACAGAATCCCTATATACTTTAGACCCCTTGTACCCATACATGTAACCTCCTTCAACCCCAACATACATGTAACCTCCTTCAACCCCAAGTGGTACATTTATTACAAGTGATAATCCTACATTGACACATCATTCTAATTCAAAGCCCACAGCTTACATTATGGCTCAATTTTGGTGTAGTACATTCTATTAACTGAACAAATGAATAACATAATGATAAATATCCACCAGTGCTGTATTATTGAGAATAGTTTCACCATCCTAAAAATCCTCTATACTCTGCCTATATTGGAAAATTATAATATCAGAACATACATAATTGTAATTCAAACAGTTTTCCCTAGTCACGTACCTTCTTTTGATCTATTTTTCAAAAATCCTTAGGTAACTAAATATTGCTTCTTTGATAATTTAGTAGTACATATCACAAGGTACTGTTACTAATGTCTACCTCACATGTTTTGAGAGTCAATGGAAAATATGAATAAAAGACCTAGGTAAGAGAAATCAGATTATCATTAAATAGGAGGCTGCATGAAAACTAGGTTCACAATGTTTTGTGGCTCTTTAACATATCATCAAAACAATAAATCAACTGATCTAAAAAATCTAAAATGCTCAAAAATACAAATCATATTTTAGATGCAATTCCAAACATAAGCTTTATTTATGCTGTGCTTTATTTTATTCTTTACTCATGTTAGAAACCATGTCTAGCCAAATGAAACGTTCAATAAAACTCAAAATTGAAAAATATGGGATAAATTCTCGTTTCACAACTTATCTCAATCAGGTCAAAGGATTAAAGAATATAGTTTTAAAATCAATACTGACAAAAATGATATGCATAGAGGAAAAGCTTCTGCAAAGGGGTTTAGCTGTACAGAATTTAATGATGATATTACAATTTAATGAGAGTAAAATAAAAAATTTAACGTTTAGTACTTAAACAGTAATAGAATCCAAAGTCTTATGTGCCATATGCTATATGTATTTGTCTCCGTACCATTCTAACCTCCATCACAAATCTACATGTTAGGCAAGTGCTGTCTCATTATCAAACAGATGGCTTACAGGTCCAATGGCTGGCAAAGGTTACACTGGTAAGAAGTGCTAAGTAGGTGCCACTGGTAAGTAGTGGAGCCATTTCCAATGCATGCTTGGCTCGGAGGCACAAACTCTTCCCTATAAGCACTTTTATCTACAAATCCACACTACTCAATCACATTTTGCACAGAAGGTGCAGTTTCTACAGATGTTTAGAAACTAAAGAGTGAAAGGACTTAAGCTTTGACATTCTCTTCTTTCAGGAAGAGAGAAACTATAGAGAATTAACCTGATAATCAGAAAACATGTGGTGGCAGCTGATGACCAGCAGGTGTCACAAATGCAAATGTCTCTCAGTCCAGGAGAGCGCAAAACTGTGAACAGGATCGGATTATAAAATACTATGAACCCAGCTCCATTATACTCAATCTGAGGGTATTTAAAGACACAAAAAAAGAAAAGTTAAAAAAAAAATCCACTGTACTGGCTTAACAAAACATCTGCAGTCCCTACCAGTTTGGGCATCTAGATAAAAACATATGTAAAGAGCATGAAATTGAGAAAAGGAATCTAGAGTAGATTAATTGGACTTTAACTTAATGCAGGGTACTTTCAAATGGGAGGCTTTGTGACAACAAGATAACATGGGATGCATACTGGGAGAACACAAAGAGAAGCTTCTAAGACGAACAGAAATGAACCCACAGATAATTATGAAGACATGCCCATTCCAGGTACAACAAGGAAGCATTTAAAAAATTTCTATTTTGTAAACATTTCAGGAGAATCTCTGAAACTGGAATCAGAGACTATCAGTGATGTTAGAAGAAGGTTAGCCATGTATTATCAAGCTCTTACTGAAAATAATTATATACTATACTTCTACAGGATAGATAGGTGAGCCCATTTTGATACCTAATTGTATTGTTTAGATTTACAATTAATACTTAGTGGGAGAGATCGTCTAATTATGTTTTAAATAAAACAATGATCGAACATTTCAAATTATCAGTAATAACCTTTTACTTAGGAATTTCCTTCCAAATGCACATTTTCTTTTAACTCCACTATCACAAAAAAGCATTTTTCAAATTAAAGTGAAATTTCTACTTGCAAACTCCTAATAATGGTTTCTCAATAGTCTGTTTTATTACATACAATATTAAGAAACCAATATGCTAAATCAAATCCCTTTTGCTAACTAGTCATTTTGAGTTATAAGTTCAAACCTCTCTTCCCTAATTCAAGTCTCATGTCTTAACACTGAGTTCAACTAGAGCACATAAATTTTACCACAGTCAAAAGCTAAATTTGGTCTTGCTGTCACAAAACTGAGTCAAAGTAGTCATTTTCTTTATAAATTTTGAGACTTTGAGCCATCACGATATGAATTTTAGATGAATACTGTATCTATCAGTTTAAATGCACACTTAAGAGAACTAGAGTCCTAAACAGTATTTCTTCCCAAAAGAAACCATCCTTCAAAGTATAAGGACTGATTATGATACTAAGCTTGCAAACTCTTACTATCTTCCAAAGCAAACCCCACACTATAACAGTAGCAACTCCAGAGAAAGCAGTCATATCTACAATGTTTAATGAAATAAAAAATTAATTTGCTTCCTACTAAGTAGGTATGGCTTACTGAGTGCTTATTACATTTCAGATACTATGTTAAACACTTAACAGACACTATTCTCATTTTATTAAAGGGTCTTAATGACCCTTGAGGTTGAAACTGCTATTACACCCATTTTAAAAATTGGGAAACTGAGGTCTATACAGGGTAAATAATTTGACCAAAGTCATATATTTTTGAAGCATATCAAATTTTGAGCCTATTCTTTCTAAGATTCTAGTATCCAAAGTCTTAGCCACTGCAACTTATGTTAAAAAGTATATTACTTTTCAGTTATATAAATGATATTCCTTGTAAAAACCTTTTCTGTACAATAATCTAATCTAATAGTAAAAATCTAATAGTATAAAAAAATGTCAAGTATTTTCTAATGAGGGAATGCATCATTTACAGCTGTGAAAATATGCCTGGTTCATATCTTTGGAATCCATGTACTTTCTTGTATTCCCATAAATTATCTTGGCTCAGGTCATCTACTTTTCTCAATTTGCTACCAAGTTTTGGCTGGTCTACCTATAATGCAGCCTCATTGCATTTACTTCTATACAATTTAAAGGTAAAACTTTTTCTTAAAATGAAGAACTGACAAGCAACTGCCTTACTCAGGAGAAAACGTGCAAACTTCAGAAAAGGACCAAGGATCCTTTCATCATCTGGTTCCTTGTCAACCTCTTTTACAGCTACTTTTTAACACAGTGTAGACCACCAGTCACAGTCAATGATTTACAATTTCCCCAGAGCAACCAAGCGCCAGGTATTTCTTAACAGGATGAGATGATTTCCATTTTCTCCTCATATATTCTCTTCTCTTCTTGTGAGTCTTTCCTGAGTCTGTCTGTTCTCCCCCACAAACTGTAAGTTCCTCGAGGACAGGACTAGGTAGCTTTTCGTGTCTATATTATCTCTTCACCTACTGTAGGGTCTGGCTATTACAGGTACTGAATGAATAGCTCTATTCTAATGTAAAACAACTGTACTTTTTTATTTGTGAAATATCTCATATTTTATTCGTTTTCAATTCACCCTCTCCTTCTAATATTGGTGCTATAGAAATAATGCCTAAGTTTAATCAACAACATTGGCATACTGCTATAACTGATGCTAATTTATTCCATTTGAATTAATACATACATATTTAGCTCATCTACTTACTCTAATAAACGTTTTGGGGATGAGCCACTTTGATGGAATTCATCAGCATCATAGAATTCATCTTCACTGCTGGAATAAGAAAACTCTGGGACTGTATTTGGAGACAAGTTGACATGGCTTGGAGAAGTTAGACTGCTACTAGGTGGTGAGTGTCCACTGCCTAGGAAGTTAAAAAGTTTAAATTTAGGGGACAATGTTAAAGAGAGAAAAGAGTATATTAGAGAGCAAAAGAAGACCTTTCCCAAGGGTCTTTACACTATTTGGGGAAAAAAAGCAACATTTAAACCAGATAAAGAATAGGGAAAACCACACTACTGAATGGGAACAGAGCCATTTAAATAATGAAAAATAAGTGTTATGTCCCTATTCCATAATTATCTTTAATATTAAGGAAAGAGTGCTTAAATTTTTGTGTTGTAATAAATTATATTATTTGTTGTATTATAACATTATATAAGTTTCAGGTCAGTATCACTGAAAATCAACATGTGTATAAACTACGTAATTTCACCTCTAAAAGTCCAGTTCTACCCACCATACAATTGTGCCTTTTGTCTTAAATTATTACTGCCCCCGACTACATCCCTCAGGTGTCATGTGGGTTAGTTCCCTGAGGATGGAACTCCTGTTGCAGTAACTTCGATTGCTTCACAGTGCTACCCCTTGTGCTACCAGGGAGGCCTAACTTAATTTTCTAATTAGCTTTATATATCTCCAATGAGATAAATTTTGCTGTTTCAAGCTTTGATATAATCCCTCTTTACATATCTGTACATAATTATAAATAAAATATACAGACACTATTTTAAATGAACAGGAAGAACAAAGGCAATAATATACTGACAGGTGATAAACAGAAAAAGTCAGCAAAACATTTCAATGTCATTATTCAAACTGTCATCATTTTACCAAGAACTTCAAGAGTTATTGTTGACTTTTTAAAAAAATTCAGATGATATCTGCTCATGCTCTAAACTGTTAAAGACTAAAGCAAAAGCATCAGCACCTTTACTAATTCAAATTTTAAAATGTCTAAAATGCCGAGATTATTTTTCATTACAACACGAGAAGTTCTGACAGGAAAAAAAATATGTGGAGCAATAGTAGGATATTATATCTGACCTCCTTAAAAAGCTTTCAGGTTTTGGTCCTCAGATAAAACTTCAGCAAAAGCACTAAGTGTACCTTTGAATTTTAATTAATTTTAAAACAAGAAATATGTTAACATTGACACTATCCCTATAAATTAGAGAAAATATAAAGATCATAATGCTAAACAAATTAAGAAAATGCAAATTAAAATTGTTTGCTGCCCCCCCCTTATGAAATTAGGGAAAATGTGTAAGGCTGATAAATCTATTCTTTAAAAAATGTATGTGTTAAAAGATGCAGTACAATAATAGTCATTCAAGTATTGTTTATAAAAGGGAAATGTCTGAAACAACCTAAATGTCCATTAGTGGAAAAACAGGTAATTTCTGCATGGTCAATATAAAAGAAAATTGTAGATTTTACTACACAAACACAAAAAGGTCTCTAATGCTATCTGTTAAATGAAAAGATAAAGTCACAGAATATACAAGCTCATTTAAGTTAAAATGAAATAGTATATGGATGTTCTTTTACATAAATATATGCAAATAACAGAGTGTAAAAGGACTTCCAACTTTTGTTCTTTATACATCCATATTGTCTGATTTCTAGAATACAATTTTCACTTCAGCAATTTTTTAAAATGTCAATATAGAGATTCAAAATAAATTTTATAATAAACAAAAATTGGCAATATTTTATTTCAATTATAATTATTACTGAAGTTTCTAATTTAGTCACTTAAAAACAGCTAAGTATTTTATATGTGGAAAGGTAATAATAAAACTATGTTATCTCCAACACATTTTTCAACCTTTTTTTTCCATCAGTAATCAAAAACAAAACTTACACGTTAATAAGGAGTTAAGAGAAATAGAGAAATTATACAAATCTGTACCTGTACTATTTGGTGTTGGAGTTTGATGATGTCCCAAGGTCGCTAATACAGGTCCAACTGGTAGGGAAGATGGTCGTTGCTCTGACTTACACAACTGAGTTGGTTCTAGATTTGAATACAAGAAATAAGTTAAAGAAACAACACAGTTGTATACTGCAACTGTGTAGAATTCAGAATATGAAATATCAGTAACCTTTGAAACTATCCCATTCAATCAAGTTCCTGCTACTCCTTTTTGACCTCCTTTTGTTTTTAAAATCAATGATGACATGCTAAGACACTTGACAGGATACCTTAGCATAGCCACTTTATAAAACCAGTGACTATTCTGATGATAAAGTATTTATCAGCATCAAACCACAAAAAAAAAAAAAATGTGAAGTGGGGCACAGTGACTCCTCTTTAGGCCAATTAGAGATATTAGGTTCATTCTATTAGAGCATAAAAACTCACGAAAGCGTTTTCACATAGTTCCAATTCTTTTCAGAAAGGATTTTCTTTTATCCTGCATAATTTCTGACTTAACTGTGTCATCACTGAGATACAGAAATGCAACAAAAACACTCAGTATAACGATTGTTGAGCTTGTTTTCCTTTGCCAGTTGTTAAATTCACTATTACTCACTTTTTAAAAAATACACACATCTAATCTAATCAATAAACAGAAAAAATTTCATTTTTCTGTTTCTAATTACCTTGAAGCATAGCATAAATAAAGCATTTATATTGTTCAGAACTATAAAGAATGGTCCCTAAACTGAACATTCCTGGATTATCTTCCAGTGGGTGAAGGTATATTATTTTTTTCTTGACAGCCATGATTCCTAGGTCATTAAATTCTAATCCAAATCCTAATAACTACATTTGTCTTCCATCTCACTTTGAAAAACAAAAGCCCTTTCATTATACTTAAAAAACATCCAATATGAAAAATACAGTCACCATTTTCTAATTAATTTTCCACTATATTACTCTTTTGTGTTTTACTTACTAAAAATACTAACAAAAAGAAAGTACCCATCAAGATTTTCATAAGACACATATAAATTAAGTTTTTTATCATTAATATTTCTGTGAAACAATTTTACAAATACTCTACCTGGAGGTAAGACAGTCTGGGAAGGCATTGTGCTGATTACAGGTTCCAAAGGACTAGGTTGATATATTGCATCTACAGGGTTAATAGTACTCTGAGATTTAAAAAAAAAAAAAAACACAAAACACAACAAGTTATTGCTTAATTAAAGCCCTTCTAGCACTGACCCTCCCAGGTGTATGAAATTCCCTTATTTCTGACAGCACAATCCTGAGGATAGCTACATAGATATGTTGGTCAAAATGCAAAGAGGAAATGAAACACCTTAACTATACAGAAGTCTAAGAGTTTGTCATAAAAAACAAAGCACAATGAAGAAGGAAAATTGAATGTTAAATAGGAAGTAAAGTTAAATGAAAAAACTTGGAGTTATAAAATGGTATGGGAAGATTTTAAGAAGTCAAAACAGTAACCTCTTAATTCAATTCAGTACCTCTCAAATTTGCAATTCACACAAATATTACTTCTTTTATCAAAGAAAGAAAAATACTCTACCTTTCTTCAGTGCCAGTAAACATTACACCCACTACTAGCTAAAGAACCTGTACCAGTAATATCTTATCTCTGCATCACACACACTATTGCCATTTTCCATGAATTGCACTGCACAGTATACACAGACATCTAGTTTTACAGTTACTAAAGGCAAAGAAACATTATCTTCTAATTGTGAGTGGGGAAGAAGTCTTCCTTTTAAGGATTTAGACATAAAAAAAAATCACTCAAACATGCAGTTACAACTCTAGAGAGAAAAAAAAATATCTGGGTTTCTCAGATTCCAACCTAGGAAGTTGTTCTGCAAGCAAGACAGCATTTTAAAAGCAAGATTCCATAGCTTGCTGATGATTTATTTGTAGTAGTGTTTTTTGTTTTTTAAAGCTTAGATCTGCTAGAAGACTAAATGAAACAAAACTCTAATAAACCAAAAATTTAAGTTCTTTAGCTTTGTTTGATCTTCAATATATATTATATATATTGAATACATAATTTGAAAATGTCTGAAGTTGAAAACTGAGATAATGGTAAAGCTTTTCTAGCATTTTCATTTAATATCTAAGTTTAAAAAGTTTTCTTAAAAAATCTTTCTTGCAAAATATTTTTAAATCATGAAATCAAATCTTTTAAATCAAGTGCTAGAATTCTGATTCTTGTCAATATAATACTCTAATGTGTATGTTCTAACTGGAAAGCAAATGATACTTAAGAAACCCTGAAAACAATCATCATAAATAACACGTCTAATGAAGTGAAGAGGGGGAAAGTTTTGAAGTGTTGGGAAAAGCCCATAAACAGAAACTTGGATTTCTAATTTCTTAGAATCCTTGCTCTATGAAGGACTTGACAAATCTCTAACCTACTTTCTGTAAAATGAAAACTTTTTGGGTTATATGGTCTTTAAGAGTGTTCTGTGTATTCTGATTATATAATGATAGTGATCTATTATAATTCTTTTTCCATATATTGGACCAGGATACTAAAATGTATCCAAAACCAGTCCTGGTGATATTCTTAAATTCTTTATTTTTATTTAAGTGGCTGAATACAAAGGATGCCAAGTGCTTCCTTTATAAAGGCAAAATCTTGCCATCAATGCTTTGTCCCATAGGAACAAAAATATATCACCTACTTTTCCTCATTCATTATATAATAAGAAAAACTACTTCAGAGACTAAGAAATAAAAACTAGAGAGGGACCAAATTCTATCTTTTGAATATAATCTTTCATCTTCCAAATGAAATGTGCTAAGATGAAGTTTGTCAACCAACTTTTAAACTTTTTGCATGTATATTACAACTACTTGATATCTTTTACTGCTATTGTTAATAGAAAATATAATTCTTCTATACTTATCTATAGTCCCTGGTCAATCAATTGAAGTTAACTGTTAATTTACACTCTACACTCTGCTTCCAAAAATATATGTACAGAGCCTTCAAACTACAAGCAAACGATGATAAATGGACTCTAATATGTTGGAACAATAATGAAATATATGCAATATACAGTTGACCCTTGAATAGGCAGAGATTGGGGCACTGATGCCTTGTCCCATTCTAAAAGCTGTTGACTCCTCCCAACTTAATTGTAGTCATTCCTTGGCATCTGTGGGGGACTGGTAACCTCCACCCCCCAATAGTACTACACCAAAGTCACTACTATTCAGGTCTCCATAGTCAGTCCTTTTCTATGGATACTACTTCCAAGGATTCAACCAATTGACATCATCCATAGTTGATGAATTTATATGGAACTCGTGGATATAAATGACCAACAAAATTAAATTGGACCCATGAAGTTGAAACCTATGTTACTGAAAGGTCCACTACATAACTTATATAAACACATTTTATGCATATGTTAGTTCTCTCTCTGTGTGTGTGTGTGTGTGTGTGTGTAACTTGTTTAAGTAACTTGCCTTAAGGTCACAAGTCAGTAAGTGGTGGTACTGGCTTCCAGCTTTTGGATTTCCAATGTCTAAAGCACAGTTTTTCCTTTTCAAAATAAAAACTCTTAAGGAAAAAGAGTATTGTTCCTGATCAAATTACTCAAATTTCTATCTTCTAATTAAGATTTTCTGACTACAAACTTTCCAGATGTTTTTAGCTACACATAAACATTTTTTGGTGTGTTTTATAAATTCTACCAATTTTTAAAAGTGTAACTGAATTTTGCTATGAAGGAAAAGAGATACAAAAATTGCCACCAATCAAAAGATAGGAGGAGACACAATGGGCTATGGTGGAGGACTGAGGGTACCTTAATGGCAGATGTGGTGTGGTGACATGCTTTTGAGAAGGTATTATCAGACATGTTTGAATCACATACAGTGTTGTAAACCAATATTACTTAAAAAAAGAAGTCACCATGATTTTCCTTGGCGTCTTTGGGGACCATGAAATGCTAGACAACACATACAATCCCTTTCTAAGGGTCTCGTAATCTTAACTGGTATCTCAGGAAAATAAGAGTACACTATATTGTATTTATATTAAACAATTTTATCACCACAACTCAACTTTGAACCTAAAGAGTGAAAAGAAGTAAAATCTTCAAGGTATTTAATTCAAGTTTCAAGAATGTTTTTTAAAGGAATATGTAAACAGTTATTTAGCTTCTTTTTTCCACTTTAAATCACTAGAAAGATAACATGTTCATTCTTTCAATTATAATCATGAGATGGTTTTTAAAGATCTGTAAAATGTGCCCTCCCTGGTGGCTCAGCAGGTTAAAGCACAGCACTGAGAATCTAAAGCCGCTTCCGCATGAGTTCAATTCCCGCCAGCCCCGGAGGTGACCACATGGTGTGGCAGACCTCTCCTGACCC
>NW_004567109.1:28445792-28523130 GCF_000260355.1 Condylura cristata | reverse complement strand
CCACATGGCGTGGCAGACCTCTCCTGACCCGCCCGCTGCTCCCCTCAGCAGTGTACTTCGTTGATCTGCCTGTTCTGTTCCCCGCTCTGTCTCTGGTGAAGCCTCTCGCTGCTCCTGAGCCTCTGGCCTGTACCCCAGTTCTGTATACACAAATAAATAAATCTTTAAAAAAAAAAAAAAGAACACATGCTGCAAAATGTTTCAACAAAAATGCTGTATATACCACTGTAGTAATGGTTGTTAACACAATACACAAAATCTAGAAGAAAATAATAGAAAACATAACATACTTAAATAGGTTAAGGTATCTTTCAATACTTTACCCCTTCCCCTGTGCTTTCATCTGAGGAAAAAAGACTGACAAGAAATGTAGTGTTGTGAGTTATATATTATTTAGACATTAAGAGTGAGTTTCCAAAACATGATTAACCTTTCAAGTTAACACATGCAGAGTGATTTAATTAATTTGAACCAACACTTAAAAACATTTTCAAGACTGTCATTTCCCCTCCAAATGATTGTTGAAAGAGAGTCAAACTGGAAGAGCAGAAAGAAAATTGCAAGAGTCAATAACAAAAAGCAGTGAGTAGGTGAAAAGAGGAATTTGCGTTGAAAATGAGTAGAAAATCAGCTTTCTCCTGACATGACTGGTTATAATGCTCTGCTGAATTAAAAGGAAATGAAAGATTAGCTTAAACTTACTATAATTCCGTCTGCGTGCTTCTCCGCATTACACTGGTCCTTAAGGGAAAATGTTAAAAAATTAACTTCATTCTTTAACTTCTCCTATATTCTCTTCCTACTAAGAAAGTTTATTTTATTAGGTAGGTAACAATGTTAGGATACCACTGACTGTGCTTTTCCTGTAAGTTTTTAACTTACTATATATATAAAATTCTATCACTGCCTAGACAAAAATCAACACCAACAGCCTAACAATTTTTCTATATGTGATTTAAGTTGCTTGTGGAACTAGCCTTATGAACTATGTAGTTGCATCGGTAGCACTGATTAAAAACAGCTATACTAATTTAAAACTGAGACTCTACATATTTCTAGTTTTAACTTTATAGTAAATTATACCAACTCACCATAACTGAACATCTTTTCACGTGTTTATTAGCTATTCATATATTTTTAACAAACAGCTGTTCAAATTCCTTGCCTACTTCTTTTTATCATTATTGAGTTCTAAGTGATTTTATATAAACTGCACACAAGTCCTTATCAGATGTGATTTGCAAAATTTTTTCCATTTCCATAGGTTGTCTTTTTACTCTCTTGATAGTGTCTTGAGAAGCATGCACATTTTAAATTTTGATGAAGTCCAATGTATCGGTCTTATATTGTGTGTGCTTTTAGTGCCTTATTTGAGAAATCACTGCTTACTCTGAGATCATATAGGTTTACTTCTATGTTTTTGTCTAAGAACTCTACAGTTTTAGCTCTTACATTCAGATTCTTAGTCCACTTTGAATTATTCTTTAGAACATGAGGTAGGGGTTGGGGTTCAAATTCAATTTTTTTTTTTGGCAGGAGGCTAAAAAGTCTGAATTCAGTTCCATTTGTTGAAAGAATCAAATTAAATTATGAATTTTCATTTATCACCATGGTGTGTTTGTTTGTCATATAATTAGAAAGTGGATAGGTACATAATTAGGAGAGCTTTCTCTAGACTACACTGTCTCATTAGGAAAACAGAGATATATTGCATGTATTTATTGTGAACATGGTTTTAAAAATACTGGCGTGTGCTGACTAACTAGTCAAAAGTCTTAGCAAATTTTATGGTGCTAATGGTTTTATCAATATATATTTGGATTTCAGTCAGGCTGGTTTTAATAGTTTCTCTTTCAGAGAATAGCCAAAATATTAAAAAATGAGGGACTTATAACCAAATAAAGATATAGTGTAATTTAGTGATAAAGATACAGTGTAATTCAGTGATAAGAAGCATTAGATCTTTTATTTAATCAACATAATTCACTCAAATCTCTGGTTTGGTAGTACTTGAGATTTAGTATTAGCTGATCCCAATAAAAGGCAACCTGTGAGTTACCTGCAAAACAAAAATAAAGTAATAGAGTAAAATCCTTAAAGTTTATAAGGGGAATGGATAATTAGGCATGTAATAATCTATGTGTTCATCTATATTTGACTCTGTCTTAAATAACAAATCACAAAGGTTAACAAATATAATAAAAGTGGACTTAACATATCCTGTAAATATCAGGCATTATTATCTGAGAACATGGGGGCAGGGGGAGAAGAAATGTTGATATGTGTTTAAATTATATTCGAATTAGAAAGTTATTTTCTTACATAGCAATGTACTTAACCAGTAATTTACTACTGTATGACAAATTATCCTGGAGGCTACCAAGAGTTGGAAAAGGGGCAGAGGCAAGGTTCAAAATAGAAAGATACAGGGAATACTGTTTATGAGGTACAGTGTTTCTTCTGGGGGAATGACAAAAATATGCTAACATTTGGTTGTGGTGAACATTCCAGGACTTTGTAAATATACTAAAGTGTATATATAAATGAGCAATTTTGTGGTATGCATCTTATATATCAGTAGACCTGTTTTTTAAAAGCTTAACAAGAAATAGTGGATACTGATGAAAATAAAAAGTTGTTGCAGAAAAAAGTTTTGGGGAGAAAACCTGCGACCTAAGAACAACTTAAATATACAATTTACTTAAAAGGAATCCATGGTCATACAACTCAGATCACATGGATAATCTACATCTCTGCTGTATAGTTTCTTAGCCATTAGGCACATGTGGTTATTAAGCACCTAAAATAAAGTTAGTTCAAAGTTGAAATATACTGTGGATACTGAAGGTGGAAAAAAAATGAAATATCTCATTAATGAATTTCTATTCTGTTTACATGCTGAAATTATATTTTGGATATACTGTGTTAAAATACATTATTAAAGTTAAGTTTACTTTTTAACTTTATAAGTTAAAGTTTTAGCTTATGGCTAAGTCACCTAATCTTAAAGTTTTAAGATTTATAAGTTAAAGTTTTAGCTTATGGCTATGCCACCTAATCTTAAAGAACTGGTCAAGTTCCCATCTGTATAGGTATCCCAGACTATCTCCACTTCCTTCACTTTCTTTGCAGTTCCCCAAAGGAAGAACAAAGTATCCTTGCTAACACAGCCTACCTGAAAATCCCACTAACCAAGCAGAGCCCAAATTCATTGCTGGCATTAGAATCACATGGGAGTTATAAATCTCTCAATTCTCAGGTGCTATTCCATGCAAGTTACTACAGAATACCAGGGAGTGGGAATCACTATGCATCAGAATTGTTAAAAGATCCTCAGGCAAATCCAACATACAGCAAGCATGAGAAACAATGCACTAATCATGCAGGCTGGAGAGAAGCTAAAATAAAGGAATAAAAACTGAAAAGAACATAAAATACTACCTAAAGCAGGCTTGCTTTAAAAAATTCATACTAAAATTAACCCAAAGCTAGAACTGGACAACTGCAAACAAAAGAAAGAAACTAAACCATGATCTCACACACCAAAAGCCAAAAATCAACTCAAAATGGATCAAAGAATTAGATGTAAAACCTGAAACTGTAAAATACATAGAAGAAAACATAGGCAAAACATTTCATGACATAAGCTTTAGTGCTGCCTTTTGGGATTTATCCCTAAGAGCATGAAAAACAAAAGAGAACATAAACCGCTGGGACTACATCAAACTAAAAAAAAACCTGCACAATAAACGAAACCATAACTAAAACGAAGACACCTTACTGAATAGAAGAAATATTTGCATATCATATATTTGACAAAGAATTGCTATCAAAGACAAACTGTAGAACTCATAAAACTCTACAAGAACAAAGGAATGTAAAAGAATGCAACCAAAAAATGGACAAAAGTGGCCCTGCTAGGTGACACAAGGTTTTTTCTTGATTAAAGCAGAGCCATGAAATTATCCACAGCCACTGCAGCATGATTTCGATCCGTGGCCAGGGAGGTGACCCACATGGCACAGCAGACCTCTCCTGTCTTGTCTGCTGCTCTCCTCAGCAGTTTATTTCATTTTATCCGACCGTTCTGTTCTCCACTTTGCCTCTGGTGAATCTTCTCCCCCCTGCACCTCTGGCCTGTACTCCAGTCCTTGTATGCATAAATAAATAAACCTTTAAAAAAAAAGAACTGAACAGGTACCTCCTCCAAAGAAAACAATCAAATGTCCTGCAGGCATATGAAAAAATGGTCACCTTCACTTATTAGGTACCTTCAACTCAAGACCACAGTGAGATAACATCTCACACCTGTGAGAACCTACATCAAAAGACAAGACAACAACAATAGAAAAGGGAACCCTTCTACACTGCTGGTGGGAATGCAAGAAGATGGTTCAGCCCTTATGGAAAGCTGTTTGGAGGTTTCTCAAAATATTAGGCATTGATCTGCCATTCGACCTAGTAATTCCACTCCTAGGCATCTACCCAAAAAACTAAAAAAACACACTAACTCGAAAGGAAACTTGCATTCCCATATATAATTGCAGTGTTATTTAGTAGAGCTCAATTACTGAAACAACTTAATTATCCCAGAACAGATGAGTGGATCAAGATGTGGTACATATACACAACTGAACACTACTCAGTGATCATAAAAGATAAACTCATGCCATTTGCAGCAACATGGGTGGAGCTTGAAGGGATAAAGTTAAGTGAAATAAGTCAGGAGAAAGATAAATACCATTAGGGTGTCACTAATGTGTGTTATACATAATAACTAAGTTAACAATCAGATAAAGACACGCTTAAAAACTAACCCTTAACAGCTAACTATAGAACTGAAGCATCAAGGGGAGAAGGCTTAAGGGAGGGATAAAAACAAAGAGTGAAGGAGGGCCCTCCCTGGTGGTGCAATGGGTTTGACCATAGCATTGCAAGTTAGCAGCAACCAACTCTGTGTGAGTTCAAGCCCCAACCCTGGAGGTGATCCACATAGCAGAGGACCTCTCCTGTGTTGCCCGCTGCTCCCCTCAGCAGTGTACTTCCTCAATCTGCCTGCTCCCCACTCTGTCTCTGGTGAATCCTCTCACTGCCCCCGCACCTCTGGCCTGTACCCCAGTTCTGTATGCATAAAAAAAAAAAAAGAGTTGAGGAACTGTTACTATCCCTACTTTATAAAGGAGGAAACCAAAGTATAAAGAGGATAAACTTGTTCAAGTGGTGAAGCAGAGACTCAAACACATTATAGTCTGGCTCCAGACTATTGTAATGATAATGAGGCCTCTCATTACTGTTTAAAAACTTTGTATCTTAAATCAGAGATTAACTGACTGAAGAATAAAGGATGGTTATCACAACCAACCATTAAAAATTATGTATTAGAAAAATTTACTCAAAATTCACAATTATTTAGCAGATCCATACCGCATGGCAGATAACTGTTCTAGGCATTTATGATACAGTAGTTATGGAGTAAATGTTTGTGTACTCCCAAAATTCAGGTGCTGAAGTCCTAAATTGCCCACTGTGGCTGTATAGAGTAAATCTGATTTTATATAAAGGTGGCTAATGATGCAGTGGTCAGAAAAGTCCAAAGAGGTTTCATGTAAGCAGAAATATGAATAAGGTGAAGGAGTAAGTCTTGGAAATCTGCAGTAAACGTCTTGACCCACCCATTGCTCCCTTCAGCAGTCTATTTGAGTCAATCTGCCTGTCCTACACCTGGCTCTGTCTCTGGTGAATCCTCTCACCCCCCAACACCTCTGGCCAGCTCTTGTATGCATAAATAAATAAACCTTAAAAAAAAATGTCAAGAAAGTGAACACAAGTTTTGAAAGTATGGAGTCTGGACCCACAAAAATGACACCCCCCCTCTTTTCCATAATTTATAAGCTGAATGTCCTTACTATTTAAGCACAAATGGATTGTGTTATGCTATTTGTGATTAGCACTGCTCGGAGAAAGTATCTATAATTGGGGAAAAATATATGCAACTGAAAAAGTAAAATAGGTCAGTAATTAAAAACTCACACAAATACATTTCTACACCTGACTGCTGAATGAGGCCCCCAGCTCCTTCTAGCAACTGTTATAAGTTTAGGGGTATGTCACTTAGAAATAATCAAGCCATAAAAATCAATTTTACGTTGAATACATCAGAATTTTTTAGAAAAGGAGATAATACCCATGAAATTTTTAACACACAATAACTTAAATGCCATTTTATTTCATGAATAAGAAACAAGAAATAAAGAAGGGCTTCATGAATGTAATTTAGTAACAAAAATCTAAAAAAGAGTCTTTAGTATACTCTCATTATGAATAAGAAGTTCTGAAAATTTAATTCCTTTTTTCCTAAGAAAGACTTTCTGTGAAAGATTTTGCACGGTTCCAAGAAGTCATAATAGAAAAAATGAAAGGCAGGGGGTGAATCATTCAAACACGCTCCCTTCCTTCTCATCCAAGATCAGAAATGACCTTATCAATGATAGGCACAGGATACTTTGGTAATTAGTCAAACACAAAAGTTGTTCAATAGACCTCCACAATAAAATACAGTGGGAAGGTAATACACTGCAGAACCAAGTTTTATGGTTATTAAAGAAAAATGCCAATAAAATGTTTAAAGTTCACTGAAGAAATTGAAAGTAAAATTTACTTACTTTAGCAATCTGCAGCAACACAATGCAGTGTTTAATTGACTCTACCATGCTCTATAAAAACAAAACACTGAATTGAGGCTCTTGCTTCAAATAAGTTAGAGGTTAAAATATAAAATTTCAGTAAAATATAAACTACACAAGAGATATTCTGCCTCGATATCCAGTGACTGCTGATACAGTGATATTGTCAAATGAGGTTATTATAGCAATTCTATGAATTGTTAAGAAAAGATAAATAATTTTGATATTGCATATTATCTAAATGTTTTTTCAATGCTTTAAACAGATGTGATCTAATTAACCTCCATGTTCTGAGATCAGAAGCAGATAATCCCAATGTAAATTCTGAAACTTTTTTTTAGAACTTTAATGGAATTATAGAGCATATTCTATCAAAATGTTGGTGAAATGCTACTTTATATAATTTTAAAATGCTTTTATCCAAATACAAATCTTAATAATAACCCAGTGTATAATGTCAGAAGGCTAGTACATCAAAAAATTTAAATCATAATATCTTCTAATTACATAAGAGAATATATGTTGTGCATGGATTAACAACCTTTTATCTAAGGATCTCAAACAGACAAGACCAAAAAAGATTAAATGGTACATCAAGTCAATTTCAATCAGAGGGATTAGTCTATTCACTAAAATTCCTTTGGAAAATAATTCTTAAACCTTTCATAAAAACTAAAATCTCAATTGCTCTTATTAATAATGGCAACTTAAAAACAGAAATAGCATTTTAAAGCACTTTCTAATGCAATATCAGAGTTTATCAAATATATAACTTACATTTGTTGTCTCTTTGAGAGTTTCAATTTTCTGTGAAAAATATTAAGTGTTAACAAAAATAATCAGAAAAACAAAGCTGTATCACCATTGCTTTTAACTAGTTAGTCATTTAAGGAATTTTACCAAAATGTATTCATTATTCTTAAGTGAGTACAGGTAGGTAAGGAAGGGAATACTTTCTGTTATACTTCTTATTTTAATTTAAATTTTAAAAATCATACATTTATGGTTTAATTCTTCAAATAAAATATAATTTATTCAAGTTTTGAAAGAGTAATATAAATAATTTTATCCCTTACTTGAAGTTTTATCTTTTCTATATAACTCATTATATAATTTCAAAATGCTAATTTTAGAATCACCTTAAGGTAAGTTGTTTAAAAATAGCATGGGGCTTGATTCTAAAACTAAGAACAGCAGGTGAGTTACATATGACTTACTACAATTACTAAATGTAAAAGAGCCAAACTGCAAGACTAAGAACAACAGGAATGCTAAATACAAATGATGTACATCAGAAATCTAGTCAAAAAAAGGGAAAAATGTTAACTGAAATAAGAAAACAATATTCAAACTAAAATATAGTTACCAGAAATTCAAAAGGAGACATATATTAAGCAACCCTTACATTGTTTCCTTATCTGTGGCTTGTTTATTTTGAAAATTCTTGTCATTTATAAATAACACTCAACTGTAAAAAGGCTACTTACAAAAAATAATGTGACTTACAAAAAAGTCTTTTAATTATAAAACCAGAACATAAGTGCACCAGAAAACTCTCTTTAAGTCATGACAGGTAAATAATACTATTCGGTAGTCAAAACACTCAGGTTCTTTTTTATTTCTCTTAAAGGCTCTTGGATTTATCATTTTTATATAAAATCATGATTTACAGAAATTACCTTTCTCTGTTCATCATCTTTGCAGTTTTGAAGTTTATCATCAAAGAGCTACAGGATTAAAAAATCGTATCACATCAATCTAATGTACTAGATAGTATACATTTAGTAAACACAGAAAGTAAATGTTCATTCTTAAACACATTTCTTCCAATGGTGATTTATGCATATTTTCAAGATAGTATGAATTTTTCAAATCTCATTTTTTCAAATCAATTTTTTCATATAAATCATTATTATTATATTCAATAGAATTTGATTTCAATTATTATATTCAATAGAAATTGATTTCTCTTGTAGAATTCTAACCGAAAAAACAAATACTTTTTAAAGAACTTAAAACAGAAGTTCAAACATTAAGTTTTTTGTGCTTGTGTTTGATAACATAAATTTAATAACACTCCTGTTTTCCTCCCCCAAGACTTTTGCTTGCAATTAACTTTAAAGTGAAAATGAAAGGAGACAACTCATTTAAGTAAATGTAAGGGAAGCAGAGAAATGACTTCTCCTACCACCCATTCCACACAATGGAAAAGAACGAGGCCTTGGAAATCAAGCCACTTAAAACCAGTTTCATTGAATTTTGGGTACCTAATCTTGTATATTTTCTTCTAGTCACATCTAGATATTTACCTTTCCAAATGATAAAAGCAATGTACACTGTATACATGCACTATTTACCAAAACAGAGATAAAGACCTTTGAATAAGCCATCCAGATCTTTTAATAAGTCAATTTAAAAATTGGTGAAGAGCCACGTAGAGTTGTAAATTAACATCAAGTAACCTTCTACACAAAATGAAGCTTAGTAACATTTACTACTTTACATCAACCTAATATATACTAATGGCATACCTTTAATTGTTCTATTAAAATTTGTAGGTAAGCATCAGCCTCGGTAAGTTTCTTATCAAAATCTTGTACACTAGGAACAAATCCTGAATCCAAACCCTGAAGAAAAAGAAAATTTGCAATAAATCTAGCAGCACCCTGGTAATATTTAAAAATACAAAAAAAAAAAAAAAAAAAAAGAAAGAAAATCCTTCATGAAATTTCCATTTTTAAAACAAAATTAGTATTTTATATAATTGGTGTATTTATATTATCTAAATTCTCCAAGAAGAGTTGTATATGAATCTGTTTCATGAACATCTAACATTATTCCTTTCTTATCAACTACATGTGCTATCACTCAAATTAGTACTTACTCTGTCCCCTTCAGAATCACTTTTCTTCTTTCCGTAATAGCTCCACTAGCCCCATAATGGCTCCCAGTCATCTCCAGAGCAACAGTACTTTAAAGAATACCTAGATTACCTCTGATTTCCCTCTATATTTTGTTCAATTAATTCTTTAGTTACTTCACCTTAACTTCATATTCTTATTGTTTTGTTCTCCCTTTTCTTAGCTCACCCCATGAGCTCTGAAGTTTTTCTCCTCCTCCCTTATTTTAAAAAAAAAAAGAATCTCAAAATTCTTACCTCTTTTATGAAGCCCCTAAGTCAAAATGACAGTGCTTCTCTCCTAATCAAGTTCCCTACTCACTTTCACTGCTGGCACGAACACTACACTCTGGACATGGTATAAATGTTTATTTATTTAAAAGGTACACTTATTTCTCAGTTTAAGAGTCTGGCATTTCATGTCCTACTTTTTGTACACTAAAAATTTTAAGTTCCATCTCTCACAGAAAAATCAACCCAGGGTATATTGATGTTGCAGATATTACATCTACTAAAACAATTGTAGATTGAACAGGAAGACTAGCAGCTTGCATATGTGCATGCCCAGCTGTCATCTGTCATCCAGTTAAAAAGGAAATGAAGGCTGTAAAGCATTAATGTCACAATCCCTACTCAACCACAAAACTCTGTACTAAGTGGGTGAAATACAGTGGTTCAATATACTATTACTTCTTCACCAAAATATGATCATCACTTTCCTAATCTCCACCTTAGTAAACTGAGCCAAGAGTTAATTTTCTATCAAACCAGCAATACACTTTAACATTACACTTGAGGACTTTCACAGTCATTATCTCAAAACACTATTGAAAAAGTATGCCATTATTTAAGTAACAATAGGCTGGCAAACCTGGTTTTCTAAATACAGCTTAGCCACTAAGAGAGGCTTGGCTGCTGTCTCTCTGAGTTTTTCTTTTTTTAACCTGCCAAGTATAGGTATCATGCTCCTACTATTATTGATGTTACAGATATTACATCTACTAAAGACTACAATTATGGACACTATCAATTACTGCTATTATCACTATTGCTTTTCCCAAAGTAATATTCAAATTCTGAATCAGAATACTAGCCACTTAAGTCCTACTGAGCATATGGACCAATCAACTTACACTGTAGTACATTTTCTTATCAAATTCAAAGGCAGGCAGTAAAGCTGCCTTTTTTTAGCACACATAAATAGACTGTTTGAACTGAGTACTGAAAAACTCCTTCCCAATGAGATGTCATGAATAAAAAAATTAAGGAAAAAATCATAGTAATCTATAATAAAGCATACGTTTACTAGATATTTATTAGATGATGAAATATCTTCATTTTTCAAGATAACCCCCAAACTTCCTATTAGAAACATACAGTATGTAGAGTATGGTAACAAAAGATATGGAAAAGGAAGAATAGTCATCATAATATTCAGTACTATACTAAGAAAGAGGGCAGTAATTTCTTTGTTATATAGCACACTAGAAAAATTAGGACTGCTTGAGTTTGCTTTTCCTTTTGTCTCACAGAACAATATAACTACCAAGAATTTACAAGATACAGTTAAAATCAGCTAAATACATTGTTCTCGCTAAATATGACAGCATCCCATAACATCCCTATACCATTAGAATAAACACTCCATATATCACAACATCCAAGTCAAAGATCTACTTACCAATCCACCCTTCTTTATGTAATGCATTAATGGGAGACTTATAATAAGTTATTGGTGTCAAGCCTAAACTCCTTTGCACAATAATCGTAATTCTCTGGTGCACTAAAAAAACACAACTACATACTCATCACCCTATCTTCAACTAATATAACATGCACATACTTATGTACAGTATGCATAACTGATAGTAACTAAATTGTTTTCTCAAATCTCACAGAATGCACTAAAAAAATGGGAATTTTCACTAAAGTCTGATTCAACAGTCAAAGCCACCTAGTCCAAGCTCCTCATATACATTACTTTTATAATGTCTTTGAAAGTCATTTAGGATTTGCCTGAGTATTTCAAAAGAAAAAGAACTCACTACCTCCTAATAGATTACTTCATGAAAATCTCAGAACAGGGCAGGTTTTTCAAGACAAGAGTATGACTTCAAATTTCTTACAGTGACAACGTAATATTAATTCCTGAGAACAAGTAGGTGGGGGGAGGGCTAAGCAGATATACATCTAAGTACTGTGTACTTACATTAACATCTATCATATTTTATAATTAAGCATTTGATTATAAGGTCTACAATGGCAAGGACTGTGCCATTCATTCAACCCAGGACTAGTCCAGCAATGGATGAGTATTTGTGACACTGCAGTGTCAGACAATTGCTAATGCCATGTAACTATCATTTCCATGACTTTCCCCCTAGATTTCTCTTGGCTTTCTGTTCTCTTTCTCCTTCATTTTGTAATTCTTTCACTCCTTTCTTCATGTTTTCCTTTATCTCTCTTTTATCCATGTCCTTTTGGAATAACTGAAATGATTAAGTTGTACTTTTCGCTATCAGAACCAAGGAGGCTGCACTCACTAATTTACCATACCAATGAAACATAGTTCTAACTTGGTGACTGCTGTATGAATACATTTAAAATTTAAATTAAACACAGTTATTAAAGAGAAATAAAGGCAAAATGGTTGTGTTGTAAAAGAAATTAAATTAGAAAAACTCATTAGAAATTAAACCTGAAGCTAACCATAAAATTAGAAATCAAATTAAAAACCCACCAATACATCAAGTATATTAAAAACAAAACTGTCTCTAGCTTTCCAGAGTACTAAATAAAGTGTGTGTATACATATATGTGTGTATGCATGTGTGTATATATGTGTACATATATATATGTGCATAAGTGTGTGCATCTGTGTATAAATGTACATATATAAATCAAGAAAAGTAATACATGATCTTCTATCAGTCAGGATATACCCAGTTTAAAATATATACATAGAGGGAGGTTTCTGGTCCAATTTTAGAGAAATTTCAAAAATACTACATAGACTGCTAGAGTATCAAGTCTCCTCAAAAATTGTATATAAAAGTACTTCCTACTTTCTTCTATATTCATGTTGAGTTACATCACTTTTCCTTTTTCAGAAGGAAACTAACAAGCTAACAAATGTGAGCAAAAATACATGAATTTCTATTAATGACTTCTATTAATTTCTATTAAACACTTCATACATCCATATCACCTAAGCTTCATACCCCCATTAAAAAGAAAAATATTACAAGGATGTCCTTAAAACTGTTTTAAGTACTTACATTTAAATTATAGCTGTTTTAAGAGAGTCACTTATTAACTAAACAGTGTAAGAGACAATTTTGAAGGCAAGGAGTAAGACCTTTTAAAGTTAATTCCTGTTGGTAGAGGAAGAGTAGTGTGGCAGTAAAGGGAGATGTACTGAGGCCAATAATATAGGACAGGAAGGACGATGGCTAGATAATACGGTAAAAAGGTATTCACAAACAAGTAATTATTTTCCTATCATATATTACTTCACAGCAAAAGCTTAAAGGATTAAGTCCCTTGTGTGCAACTGCTTTTTCTCTTGAAGGAAAAAAAAAAAAGTAATAAAAACATGTTGCAAAAAGAGAAAACAGAAATAGAAACAGATATCATCAGATATCATCCCATGTAAGTCTCATCAAAAAGTTGAGAATAACAAGAAAACAGAACTAGCTGGTAGTAGAACTGTAAAAGAGAGTAACAGTTTAAAAAATTAACAATGGAAAAACACCAAAGAAAACAAGCCTCCTAACAACAAAAAAGATGGCATGGATCTGGACAAAAACAGATGACTTTTAAAAGTTAGCCAACACACATACATCCTGTAATCAAAATAATGAAAGTTTTTCAGAACTGTCATTTTGATTAAAATATGAGAGTATTTGGAAAGTTTATGTTCACAATTAGCAAATTGAGATGACATGCATCACAGATACGCTTTCAGCCAATGAAAGAAGTATAGGGCATACTTACAATTGAATCACTTACAATTATTTTTGAAAATTCAAGAACTGGAGAGATACCAGAAGACTGGAAAAAAGCAAGTGTGGTACTGATCTTCCATAAAGGTAAGGAAAAGAAAGAATAGAAAGTTACCATACTGTGAGTCTGACATCAATAATTAAAGGAATAATAAGAGAAAAATCTGTAACTATACAGAGGAAAAGTAGGTAAACAAGTAGCAAATGGCATAAGTTTAAAAATAAATAAGCAAAAGAACATGTTATGCCAACTTTGTGGCTTTTCTGTTTCTAAGAAATTAGTAAATTAAGTTTCTGGAGAAATGACACTCTTTCGTCTCCTAACCAAAAGTTGGTTTAATAACTTTAAAAGTTGGTTTAATAATGAGAAAAGAACATTAAAGAAAACAGAAATATTAAGACCATGATTTTATGTGGGATATTCTATGATTTCCTTAATTTACTGAAAAGCTGGAAACACTCATAATTCCTATTATCTGTTCATCCATTTCAGTTAAAGGAAGAACAGTATTTAAAGAGGCTTGAAGGTAAGAATTCCCTCTTTTTAATTCTAAAAAATACTCAAAGAAAAAAAATCAATTTGGGCCCTCCCTGGTGGTGCAGCGGGTTAAAGCACAGCACTAAGAAGCTTAAGCCACTTCCGCATGAGTTCGATCCCCGCCTACTCCGGAGGAGATCCACATGGCGTGGCAGACCTCTCCTGACCCGCCCACTGCTCCCCTCAGCAGAGTACTTCGTAGATCTGCCTGTTCTGTACCCCACTCTGTCTCTGGTGAATCCTCTCACCCTCCACATCTCTGGCCTGTACCCCAGTTCTGTACGAATAAATAAATCTTTAAAAAATCAATTAATTTGCACTTAAAGATTATCTTTTCAAAAATGTCCAGAAAACTGGACCTATTATTAAAATAAACTTTTTCCTCCACTATTATCCCCAGAATCCAGTAAGGTGTATTCCCTTTAAATCAATGTCCTTAAAATTTAAGGCTCCAAATTTAGTTTATCAACAAGGTAGCTATTATAGCTAAGTATCCACCCAACAACTGCTAAGTATCCACCCTAACAAGGCTCTAAAAGGTAAGGTATTTTTCTGTAGTTCTAAGCACTTCTTTATTTCTTAACACCATGCATTCACCATGAATACACTATATACATAAGTTTGTTTCTGAATAGTCCTCTTTTAAATACTTTACAGGTTTTCTCATTTCATTATTACAATATAGTAGGTGAACAGATATTACTCCAATTTTATAAGTGCTTGCTTGCCCAGATCATCCAGCAGTTTCTTTTTTAAATTGGTATTTCAAACCAGCTCTTTGACTTAATATCCATATATATATGTATATATATATGTATGTGTGTGTGTATATATATATATACACGTATTTTAAGACGCAGCACTGCTTGAAAAGAATTCATTGCATGAGAGCATTAATCTAAAAATTGCCAGAAGACCAATATCATGAACATAAGCACAAGCTACAAAGTCAGATTAGTCTATTTGTAAACACTGAATCTGCAACTTCCCATCAATTACCTGTACAATATAAAATACTAGTGAAAGCAGTTATTTTCACTGTTTCTGTTTTCTCTAGGGATGAGCGTAATACTAAACTAATCAGGGTTGCTCAATAGATGAAATAAAATATGTATGAAATAACACAACAGAATTCTATTTCCTTGTCATAATTTGGAATCATAAATAACAAGATTCACCTTTATGCCCAAGCCCTACACTAGAGCCTAACAAAAGCACTCAATTAGGAGTTAATGCTTAAAAATAAATAACCAGATAATGCCATTAAACACATGAAATTTTCACAGAGATTTACAACTGAAAAAAGAATATATAAATTAAGATGTATTTAACATTTCTCTAAAAAAAGAAAAACAGTAAGCTGAACATGGAGAATAGTCCTTTTTAAAAGTATGTGCACGATAAAACAAGTGGCAATTTACAGTATTGGAGAATATATCAGAAATAAACTCCATATGCGACTTTCAGAAGGTACTGGGTATTATGCTAGCCACAAAAGGCAAATTATATTTAATTATTACTTTTGTCGTAATGTATCAAAGATTTTTTTGATACATTTTGGTCCGCCCTGGCAAAAAAGAAATCTAGTATTTGAACACAAATTTGCTTTTCCCATTGAAAACAAAACTGTTTTCTTTAAATTTACAACAAAAATAGTTTATGCATAAGATTTAGTTTGAAAAAAAGCCACAAAACAAATCTGAATTGTTCATATAGTTATGACAAAAATGAGCAACTTTGTCAAACAGTAATCAAGTACTGACACCAACACCAATATCCAAGAACTTTAATCACAATCCTTAGCATAATTGCTTGTTCTTTATTATCTCTTCATCTAATAATGTCTTTTATGTAACCATTAGACTTATAGAATAAAACACTAATATTGATTCCACAAAGTCATTTGGACACTCAAGTTGTTAGGATGTGTGATGTTTTTGTCTATTTAAGTCACTGATAGTTTTACCTTTCAAAAAATATCCCCAATTTAGTCAATAAAGTCATATAAAAGTTATTCTCAAAACTAAATAAAACAAAGAAAAATGTGATCATCTATTACTGTTTACCTGGGACAGTCCCTTTGTGCCTGTTATCTCAACAAAATTATAAGCAGCTCCTTTGCTCTGATAAGTGTCCTATTATGGAAATTAAAGTATATACTATCTATTAAAAAAGATATCCTATCTATTAAAAAAATGCAACTAACATTTAATAATATAAATGCCTGGAAGGCATGTGAAATTACCCTAGAATGTAGCAAATTACTTTTCAAAAAATCAAAAATGAAACTTCTTATAGGCTCTCCATATTGAAGGCAAACAAAAAAATACAAGACACTTGAAATCAAGTAAATGAGTATTAACTCAGTGCTTACCTTATGATAAACAGACACATAAATATATAGAACATACATTTTTTAAATGTTACTCTCTCACACACACAAATACACACACTGAAATAAAACACATGAAACATATATTACTCCTAGGGAGTAGGATTGAAGAAAGGGACATTTGATATAGGGATTGTTAATTTTTACTTTACACATTTACATTGTCTGATATCCCTCTCCCCTGAGAAGTACTACAATTAACGCGTTGATGCACGGAATGCATGAACAAGCTCCTATTCCAGCTCCTATTCCATCTCCTAATTCCAAAAAAGTTGACTTAATATACTATCCTCAGGTAAAGGATGTATCAAATATTAATCTGACAAGAGTAGACACTACGGGTGAGAAGTGCAAAGTGATGATTTAAAAAAATAAATATGCATTAATTTACACGAATTTGATCTACATTCAAAAAATATGAAAAAAACTGTACAGATTGTAACTATTTTTCAAAAATTTTATAAGCATTTAAGCATACAAAAATCATCAGCATTATTCTAAAATTATCCACAAGTTAAAAAATGTCTTCAGAGAGGGGCCCTCCCTGGTGGCACAGCGGGTTAAAGCACAGCACTGAGAATCTGAAGCCGCTTCCGCATGAGTTCGATTCCCGCCTGCCCCGGAGGTGACCACATGGCGTGGCAGACCTCTCCTGACCCGCCCGCTGCTCCCCTCAGCAGTGTACTTTGTCGATCTGCCTGTTCTGCTCCCCACTCTGTCTCTGGTGAAGCCTCTCACCCTCCGCATCTCTGGCCTGTACCCCAGTTCTGTATGAATAAATAAAAAAAAAAAAATGTCTTCAGAGAATAGATCTGGCCATGCTGAAGCTGCAGAGATATACCTTTCCAAGCAAATAAAATACTAGAATAAGTAAGAAGAAAAATGGCCAGTAAAACAAAGAATGCCTAGGGCCCTCCCTGGTGGCGCAGCGGGTTGGAGCACCGCACTGAGAATCTAAAAGCCACTTCCTCATGAGTTCGATTCCCGCCTGCCCCGGAGGTGACCACATGGCGTGGCGGACCTCTCCTGACCCGTCCACTGCTCCCCTCAGCAGTGTACTTCGTCGATCTGCCTGTTCTGCTCCCCACTCTGTCTCTGGAGAATCCTCTCACCCTCCACATCTCTGGCCTGTACCCCAGTTCTATATGAATAAATAAATAAATCTTCAAAAAAAAAATTAATTAAAAAAAAAAACAAAGAATGCCTAAATATTTTTCACATTCTTCCTGCTTTCAATACATGAATATGACTCAACATTCAATAAAACAAATTCATAAAAAACAGAAACACCTACTCCATCACTCTAAGAAAGCAATGTTTGACCATGTAGTATTGGCAAACAGTCAATATTTTCTTCTCATACACTATTTGATCAACTGCTGGAACTGTCTTTAAGGCAAAAGTTTAGTCATTCCAGAATCTAAAAAGGTTCTAAGATGGAACAGAAAAAATACAATCTTTGTTTCCCAACTTCCTATTACTATCATTCAGCTTCACAGCATTTTGGAAATCCAATATTCTCCCTATTCTTACCCGAAAATTCAAACTTTTAAGTTTTTTTTAAATTTACTTTATGTATAACTAGGAGAAATTCACCTTAACCAGATGAACCCATAAACTTGGAATTTTAGTAGTTTAAATTTTTACAACCACAGTTTTCATACATAAATCTTGCTGAAATTTATTATAAAATACTTTCAAAAACAAAACCTGGCATGTCTTCTAACAAACTGGGTATCTTTTAAAAAAAAGATTTATTTTATTTATGCCTACAGAAATGGGGTATAGGATAGAGGTGCCTACAGAAATGGGGTATAGGATTCACCAGAGATGGAGTGGGAAGCAGAACAGGCTGATCCACGAAGTACACTGCAAAGTGGAGCAGTGGGCAAGGCAGGAGAGGTCTGCCATGCCATGTGTGTCACCTTCCTGGCTGGTCAGGGATCAAACTCACACTGAAGCAACAGTGGCTAACTTCATGGTTCTGTGCTTTAACCCATCGTGCCACCAGAAAGGGCCCTGTATATTTTTGTATAGCAAAGTATAACAAATTGAAAACTAAACAACACCCTAAGAGAGTTATGTGATTAACAAGCCAAATCAATTAATCAATACTAAGTATCTCACACAACAGAAAAAACTCTGAAGTCAGATTCTATAACTGGTTTGATATTTACCCTTAAAAAACCCATATATACGGGCCCTCCCTGGTGGCGCAGCGGGTTAAAGCACAGCACTGAGAATCTAAAGCCGCTTCCTCATGAGTTCGATTCCTGCCTGCCCCGGAGGAGACCACATGGCATGGTAGACCTCCACTGACCCGCCCGCTGCTCCCACTGTACTTCGTCGATCTGCCTGTTCTGTACCCCACTCTGTCTCTGGTGAAGCCTCTCACCGCCCCTGAGCCGCTGGCCTGCACTCCAGTTCTGTATGTACAAATAAATAAATCTTTAAAAAAATAAAATCTTCCAAATTAAATGCTACCATTTGCATTTAAATATGAAAAGTAATCAAAGAACAAGAAGTGCCTGCTGATTGTAAATTAGAACACTCATGAAAAATACAACTTCTTCTAATTAACTGTAAATATGGATACTGATTTTTTTTAAAGGATAATTAAATTCTTAAGAAAATCAATAAAACAAAGACATTATACAACTGTAAATATCAGACAATGACAATTAACTAGTTCCCTAAAAACTCATTCTCTCAACTGGAAGAGATTATGATGTTAAGTGAAATAAGTCAGAAAGATGATTTCACTCATATATGAATTATAGAGGATAAAAAAACAACAAAAAGTTGGGCCCTTCCTGGTGGCACAACAGGTTAAAGCACAGTACTATGAAGCTAACTGCAGCTGCCTCAGCATGAGTTCAATCCCTAGATAGGGAGGTGACCCACATGGTGCAGCAAACCTCTCCTGTCTCGCCCGCTGCTCCCCTCAGCAGTGTACTTCCATTGATCTGCCTGTTCTGTTCCCCATTCTGTCTCTGGTGAACCCTCTCACTGCCCCTGCACCTTTGGCTTATACCCCAGTTCTATATGCATAAATAAATAAATCCTTAAAAAATTTATGAAACAAAACAAACCCTAGAATTAAGATGAAGAATTAACAATGCTAGAGAAGGGAGGCTGGAAACAAGGGGGAGGGGGACTCATCAGTCAAGGGCAGAGGGCTATGGGATCTTTGATGGTGGGCCTGGTGTGAAAACATACATGTGAGATGTGAATCTATTCCAGTAAATTATGTATAGTGTTGTAAACCGAGCAAAAAAATCTCATTGTCTCATATTAAATCTTCTCATCAACATAGTTTTGCATACTACACTGGGCTTAGAATTTAGTTTAAAATAACGGTTTATTCATTGGGCGTCTCTTCTGACTATGACACTGAGCTGGATGCTTTGGGGATGCCAAGAAGTAGATCTAAACCCTGTTCTAAGAATGTCAAGTCTGTTGTTGAAGATAAATTCCAGTCTACAAATTAGTGTCATGAGAAAGGCACTATTCAAAGGCAAAATTTATGGAGATGAGATTTTACAGAGGTAATCTAGTGGATTCAGACAGAGATGGGGAAGGGAAAAGTAATATAGCTGGAGATACATGGGGGAGGAAACAGCATTATCTGATGGGATGTTTAAGCTTCTCTTTAATAAAGTAACTGGAGAAGTGAAGGGTAGGGGTAGGGAAATTAATTATGGATGTTGAGGGACCCAGTTATTGGGAAAGCCTCACCACCCCAAGTCTGAATCAAAGGAGAACAACTCAAAAGGACACTTTACCTATAGGATTATAAACACTGCCAGAAATGCTCCAGAGGAGAGAAGAAGGAAGAGGTAAAACACCCCAATGATTTATACTGTCTTTCCCTTTCTATTTTCTAACGCTACCTGCCATTGGCTAAATTGACCAAGAAGCCAGAGAAGACCCCAAATGCCACAGACGGTAAAGACCAGACTCCTGTAGCAGAGGGCACAGAAAAGCAGAGAATGAATCTGCAGGAAAGTGAAGAATAACCGAGAAAAGCATACTCCCAGTCTCAGGCTAAAATATGCATAGAATGAGACTGGAAATCATAAGAAGGCCAAATAAGGAACATTATTCTCTTGGAGAAGAATGTCAAATATTTCTCAGATCCAGATGCTGAATCGAAAGGGAACCAAAATTAGTGGAAAAAGGACTAGGGCTTGAGGGAGTGATGAAGCAGTGGATGGGCCACAGCAGCACCTCATTCTCTCTACAGAGATAATAAAAGATCAAACATCACAAGGTTCTAACCTGTTTATTCCCGCCTCTAACTGTGTAACTTTGGGCAAGTAATTTGGAGACTTGTTTCCTTCACTATAAAAATAGGTAGAGGGTAAGTTTTAAGATTCCATCCAGTTTTAGGATTCTAGCATCTAGCATCTCCAGTATTTCTGTAAAGCTACTGAACATGGTTGAGTAATAAAATAATAATAATAAATAAAACTCACCATACTGAAAAAACCTAAGGTGCACTTAGCCATTTTGAAAAAAAAAATTAATTTCATTTAAATGAAAGACAATAAGAATTTAGAGGTTCCAACTGCAGTCAGTCCTCCATGGTATGACAAAGAATGTCAGAACACAAGTATACTGTATCATTTAGTGTAACCTTGAAACTGACTGAGAAAAAGCTAATTTAAAAAATGGAGAGAATGCAAAGAAGCAATCCTATAAGCAGAGTAACTTGAAGAGGCCTGCTTAGTCAATATAGTAAAGAAGCAAAATTCTTAAAGGTTATCTTCAGAAATAATTGAACTCCAATGTGGGAAGGCATATAAGTCTCTCACTTTCCCTCCCCACAAACACACAGCCACCACTACCATTCATTATTCATTAATCACACAAATATTTAGAGATTATCTATTATATGCCAGTAACTATAATTGTCTTCAAAGAACATCTTTAAAGACAGCACAGTTAATAGCATATATAAATCACTACCTAATTTTCTGGCATGAGTTCAAATTTCATCCTATCCAAGCAATGTCCCTAACTTCTCTGGCTGTTGCTTTCCTATGATAGTATGCAACTGAACCATTTGTACTTATACTTGCTATTAGTCATCTTTCAACTACTTCATCTACATATAGATGGGGTGAGGAGTATGCCTAGGAATCTAGAATTTGCACACAGTTTATAACACTGAACATTTTCTCTAATCCTGCTTTCCAAGTGTGTGGCAGAGCTAAAAGTTTAGTGACTTACAAAATACTTCAAACTCACCTAATCTCCTAGTACAACTGAGCTAAATGTTTGCACACTTAGGGTATAGTCAAGTAACAATTTTTTGATCACTTAATAGGCATTCATTGAGAACTTACTATGTGTCAAGTACTAGAGCAGAGGCAAAGGCCCTGAGAATACAAATATGAGTAAGGATCTCTAACCTGTAGGCTGGAGTCTTATACAAGACTCAGACAGATGAACAAAAATTTATATACATTCTCATGAAGGTGGTAATGTTTAGATATGAACAAAGTATTATAGTAACACAAAAGACAAGACTAACTCTTAATCCCTCTGCCTAAAGGGATTTAGAAAGCTATCAAACAGAAAGTAACAAAACAGCTGTATATTAAAGAACTGGAGGTTTATCACTAGAAATAACTGTAAGAAATTATTATTCTAACCAAGGGGAAGGCTGTGAAAAGACAATGAGTTATAAGAGGTTATAGCATATTCTAAATTATTAACAGTTCATAGTGCGAGAGTGAATACCTTGAGTAGAAAACTTGGGCTGAGTTCAAACTTGAGAGAGAAATTAAGACCAAGTTGTGAAGGGCTTGGCCATTATACTTCAGCAAGAGAAAATTAAAACATATTTGAAAATAAAGGCATGAGTCAGTTGGATTTCTTCTTGGATAAAGAGTATGGGTAGGAGTAGTCCAAAGACAAGAAGAGAGACTTTGGTAAAAAGTTTGGTGAGAGCCTGAATTAAAGCATTTTATGGAAAAAAAGGCAAAATTAAGGAGATTAATTGTACTCGAGTACAACTATTGGTCACTGGATATGGAAAATACGGAAGCTAGAAAATAGCCTGAGCTTCCCTGGTGGCCTAAGAGTTACTCTCAGCACTATCACCACTACTGCCTGAGTTTGATCTCAAGCCAAAATGGTGACCAACATATGATGCAGCAGACCTCTCCCTGCCTGCTGCTCTCTTCAGCAGGATATTTCAGTAAATCTGTCTATTCTGCTCCCTTGTCTGTCACTGGTGTGTCCTCTCACACCCCAAATCTCTGGCCTACACTCCAGTTCTTCTGCACTTAAAAAAAAAGAAAAAAAAATAGAAAATGGCTTTAATGGCTACTGTTTACATATGCTAGAATTTCAATTAATTAGAATATTTAGGAATATTTATACCTGACTTAATTGTGTTTTCAATCTAAGGACTATTCTTTCCATTGTAATCTTTGTTTAAATCTTCATTGAAAAATCTTCCTAAATATAATTTTAGTACATTAATCATAAAAACCTTCTTTTTCAAATAAATTGCCAAAACATCGGTTACCATTCGACAGTGAAAGTTTAGCTGCTGATAGAACTTGATCCAACCCAGGGAACAACCAAGAATTTCCTTTTTAGAATAAACGTCTTATATCCCCTTTCTCAAAAAATGCAGTACAGGTCCTCCCTGGTGGTGCAGTGGGTTAAAGCACAGCACTGAGAATCTGGAGCCGCTTCCGCATGAGTTCGATTCCCACCTGCCCCGGAGGTGACCACATGGTGTGGCAGACCTCTCCTCACCGGCCCGCTGTTCCCCTCAGCAGTGTACTTCCTCGATCTGCCTGTTCTGTTCTCCACTCTGTCTCTGGTGAAGCCTCTCACCACCCCTGAGCCTCTGGCCTGTACCCCAGTTCTGTATGCACAAATAAATAAATCTTTAAAAAAAAAATGCAGTACAACCCACGCACCTGTAAGATTTTTTCAATCAGCAGAATATGGTGGTTTCATAATGCTCATTTCTGGTTGAACCAAATTTTCACTAAACTAAATTCCTTTCTAATCTACCAGCTGGGGATGGCTGAGATTAGATTATGATCAACTATAATCTTTCCACCTTAAAATCATAACATCCAGAATTTTAGAAGTATCAAAATGATGTGACCTTTTACAATGGTATTTATTAAGGGCCACTTCAAGTATGTTACCTCTGCAAAAACCAAACTCAGGACATTTTGGAAACAGATCCAGGTTCTCTATTATCATTCTTATTTGCAATTTAAACTCTAGTGAAGAAAATCTTATTTGTAGTATTATATACCTTTCCTGGACAAGGAAAACTAAAACGTTCCTTTTTTTCCCTTTAACTTGTCTCTTACAAGATACACAAAAAGTGAAAAGTAAAAAAAAAAATTAAGTGAGATATGTTAACAGTATTCATTAAAGGGCTTACTTATCTACTCTGTTCAAAACAGGCAAAGTTCTTAGAGATAATTCACAAATAATGGATGGGAGTTTCCAATTTAAAGTTTACTACAAAAACTCTTAAAAGTCATCTACCATTCTAAGACCTCACCCAGTTTTTCCACTGAAAAGCAAAGCTTAATTTGTTTGTAATTTCCTTAACACAAAATAAAATAAAGAAGCTTGATTAACAAGCAAAACCAAATGCTTGTTACCCGCCAAACTTACTTAAAATTAATAAAAAATTCCATGTTCAATAATACATCTCTCATTCTTTCCTAACAAAAGTATTTGTGAAGTACTGTATGAACACCACACACACATAAAAAGCATGATGATTCAAACACATTTCATATTCCATTCATGACACTCAACTCTAATAACTAAGCTGGAATGAGAACCTTTCCCCTTCAGTTTTTTTGTGAACCCCTGATGACTGTTCTAAAGTTTGATTTTTTTAGCATAAGCCACCCAAAGAACACAGTAACAAACCCCCATCCCACATACATACTCACAAACAATAGCGTCCATAATTATTACACATAAAAATACTGGATGAGACTCAAACACGGTGCCAAAAATAAAACAACAGAAAATGTTTGGTCTGCAACTGGAGATTCTGTTCTCGGGCAACCGGTCAAAATCACACTTTCACAGCTAAGAAAAATTTAACTTTTGTGTTTAAATAATCCTGAGACAGCTTTAAAAGGAAAACAGTTTCACAAAAACGAATCGAAAGGGGAAGAGATTCACTTCAACGACCTCTTGGTGGAAGAGGAGGCCCTAGCCAAGCCTTCAACCCACCACTGCCTGCTAAGGAAGTGAGGCGAGCCCCCAGGGATAAGGGCCTGGGAGGCCACAACGTCCTACTCACCCCAGAGGGCGGCGGGGAGGAGGCAGGGAGAGAGCGACATTCGCGCCCCGGCTGGACAGACAGCTGGGACCCCGGGGACTCAGGGGTGGGGGCCGGCCCCTTTCCCAGACCCACAGGGTCTACTCACTCCGCAAGTGGCCAGCAAGAAAGCCATTCGCCAAGGCCCCCGCCCTCTGTGCCTCCAGGGGAGGGAGCCGGAGGCCACTTCCGAGCACCCCTTTTTCTCCCCCCCCTCTGCCGAATCACTGGGCTGCGGCGCAGTCGGTCCAGCCAGGCTCACCCGGTCCCGGGAGACACCTTCCTCACTCCGTCGCTGCTGCGGCCCCGCCCCACCCCGGCCTCGGGACCGTCCTATTGGCTAGCTCTGCCTGCTCCTGGCAAAGAGACCCCTGGCGATTGGCCATGGGTCACCAGCTGTCGGGAGGTGAGCGGCTGACGATTGGCGGTTGGGCCAACAGTCGGAGAAGCCCGCAGCAGCCTGCGGGCCCCCTGCGGACTGGGTGGCCACCTCTCTGGGCCGCGGCCCACGCTTGAATCGACCCAGTCGCCCACTCGAGAAGCACAGGGCTCACCTTGGTACTGGGGCTCCGGCGGAGCCAGGCCCCGTGCAGTGACAAAAGTGGCTTACGCCAGATCCTCCTGAAAAGGGAGAGATCGTTGCTTGAGAGAGTGCTGTTTGGCCTCGGGGATTCGGTGTGGGGATTCCTACTGGGTGACGACAGGTGAAAGACCTACTCACGGACGTAAACGTGCTTCACCTACACCCACCGGCTTGTAGGCTAACATTTTGGCAACCGTGGAGCCTAGTTTCTTCTTGATAACCGCTTTTGTTTACTTCCGGAAAGTTGTTTGTGTCGTGGGGTAACGGGGAGTGAAGGAAAAAGGGAAGGAGGAGATACTATATCAATAAGCAAAAACAGGGAGTCTGTTTTATTAATCCAGGGAAACACCGTGGGTCTGCTGTTGTGCCACAGCTCCATAAGGAATGTAGGTGGTTTGTGAAGATGCTTCGGGAATCCAAATGACATAGATGGAAAAATCCTGGCTTATAGATCCCTCTATAGTCATCCAAAATGTAGGAAATTGTAGACATAAATGATTAACTTATCTATACTGGAGACAGTCTTTTTCCTTGTTTATATACCTATACCTGTTAACTCTTCAGCATCTTTTTTTTTTTTAAAGATTTATTGATTTATACAAGAACCTGGGATACAGGCCAGAGGTGGGGGGGGGGGGAGGATCTACCAGAGACAGTGGGGTGCAGATCAGGCAAATCCACTGAAATCCACTGCTGAGGGGAGCATGTCAGGAGAGGTCTGCCAGGCCAATGTGGGTCAAGGCCCTGGCCTGGCCACCCTCCTTGGGGGGTGGGAATCAATTCCTGCTGCAGTGGCTGCTGAAAGATCGCTGTGCTTTATTTAACTCGTGGGACCCAGCATCTGATTTTTTTTTTTTTTAAACGTTACTGGTACCCTTTATAAAACCAGCGTAGTGAACAAGTTGTGTCATTTTTACTACTAAATATATTATCAATTCCCTCCACCTCTTTTCCCTAACTACCACCCTATTACAGGTTTTGTCCTCTTGATATAATCTTGGTGAGATTTTCATGAATCTACGATAGCTCCTCCAATTCATTCTTAACACTGCAACCACAGTAGTATTTCCAAAACCAATTTCATTACTCTGTTATTCTTTTTTGTTTATACCTTCTGCTTTAAGAACTGCACATTCTTAGGATCAACTGTCTTTAACAGTGGCTGCAAGTTTAGCCCTACTAACACACTCGTTCCATCTTCTATCTTGTAACCCTTCATTTTCTGTCTTCTTCACATGGTGGTTTCCTTAACCTGCCACAGACCTTCCAACCTCAGAGGCTTGGCATATGCTGTTACTTTGTCTTTTACATTGTTTCCTTGATACCAATCCCCACTCTTAATTCTACTCATCACTGTCTCCTCTCTGCCTATGTGAATTCTCCTTGTCTATTCCCAAAGTCCAAGCAGTTCTTCTTTGTGAAACTTACCATAAGCTATAATTATACATGTTTGAGTACTTTTAGCTTTAGTATCATAATTCACATGCAGTAAAATGCATCCATTGTAGATGCACAACACAATATATTGTGATAAATGTTTGCATACATAGAACTATTACCACAATTAAGAAAGAAAAGTTCCAAGACCCCAAAAGTAGAGTCAAAGGACCATTAATAATGTATTAAGGAATCAGATCCCTTTCTTAAAGTGTCTTCTACATCTGTCATCATCATCAGTGAAATAAGTCAGAAGGAAAGATGGATAATTTCTGTTGGGAATGATCAAAGATTTACTGACAAGGACTGAATTAGGGCGGTAAAGAATTGAGCTTGCATCCAAGCTTGATAAAGTGGTAATAAACTGACCTTGAGATCCTGGATAGGACTAGCTAAAGGTGATAACGAACTGGGCCTCACATCAAGGACACAGCGATGAGTCACCCCTTTGGAATCTGAGTTTAGAATCTATATAAGAGACTCTTCCCCCTTAATGGGTTGGCAGTAGCTGCGGACCCTACTCTTGGGCTCTGTCTCAGCCACTGTCTGAGAGCAATAAACTGTTTGCTCAGCCTCTCTGCCTTTCGCCTTTCTTTCTTGCGGCCGGTCACAGAAGAACAAAACAATTTCAAGAGAGAATATGATTTATGACAGTCTTGATAATGTACATGTTCCAGTACACATGTATAAAGAGGTCACAGTTGTATTCCAAAGTCTACTTTTTTATCACTTTATACTAGAGATGTTTGTAACATTAAAGACATATAGTTCTCATTTTCCTAATCCTAGTATATAGTATACATAAGGAAAAATGGAACATTTAAAACAAATAGTATTTACACATAGCAAGGCAACTTTACCCATTTTATGGCAAGAAGCTGTAGGATTTTAAGTTTGGCAGTGAAGTGCTTTTAAAGAATTCTACAAGTTGTTCATAATTCTTTAACTCATATGTAATAACATATAAATCTAAAGGCCCTTATCTAAACTAAGGCTATTAAGGGATTAATCTAAAACTGTTGTGTATTTGTCTTTTGTTCAAGGTAAAAAGTAAAATATGTGGCCCTCCCTAGTGGTGTAGCAGGTTAAAGCACAGCACTAAAAAGCTAAATCCACTTCAGCATGAATTTGATCCCTGCCCCAGTGGTGACCCACATGGCGCGGCAGACCTCTACTAACCCGCCCGCTGCTCCCCTCAGCAATGTACTTTATCCATCTGCCTGTTCTGCTCTCCGCTCTGTCTCTGATGAATCCTCTCACCTACCCTGCACCTCTGGCCAGTACCCTAGTTTTGTATGAATAAATAAATCTTTAAATTAAATATGATTAAGAAGTATAAAAGAAGAAAAACCTGAGAAAAATCAAATTCCTAATATTCCAGGTGAGGGAGGGCCTTTAAAATGGCAAAAAAAAAAAAAAAATCACCCAAAGTTCACAAAAACATTAATTCAGAAAGAACCCTACATTCTATTTTACTGAAGCACTGTTTATAATAGCTAAGATATGGAAACAACCTAAATGCCCCCAAACAGATGACTGGATCACGAAGATGTTGTATATATGCACAATGGAATACTAGTCATCAATCAAAAAAGATAAATTCATGCCATTCATAGCAACAAGGATGGAACTGGAAGGGATTATGCTCAGTGAAATAAGTTGAAAGGAAAGAGAAAAATATCAGATGGTATTAAAAGGAGAAACATAAGGGAAACAAGGATTCAGGGGAAAATAGACAAAAATAGCAGAAAAACTATAAATAGGCATTCAGCAAGGGAGGAGGAGGGAGAGGGATGAAAACATAAGCAGGAAAAGTACAAGAGTCTATGGTGATGGTTAACGGTGTCTCAATAGTTATTTTATGTACTCCACTTGAGAGAATGAATGACTATGTAAAACGTATATAAATTTTAAACAATAGCAAGAATCTACCAAGTGAAAAATAGGCCAACTTTACCTATAGCGATTAAAATGAAAAGAAAAATTTAACCACAGAATTCATTCATTCTTAAAAATAATTCCATCAGAGGGCAGTCCCTGGTGGCACGTGTTAAAGCACAGTACGATGAAGCTATCCAAAGCCACTGCAGCATGAGTTCAATCCCCAGCCAGGGAGGTGACCCACATAGTGTGGCAGACCTCTCCTGACACACCCACTGCTCCCCTCAGCAGTGTATTTCAGTCAGTCTGCCTGTTCTGTTCCCCACTCTGTCTCTGGTGAATCCTCTCACCCACCCACATCTCTGGCCTATACCCCAGTTCTTGTAAGCATAAAAATAAATCTTTAAAAAAATTCCATTAGAGAGTCCAACATTTAACTATAAATCACAATCTCTCTGATGTCATCTTAGATATATATGACAAATATTTTCAGTGGCAACAGAAGAAAAAAAGAAGCAAAACTAAAGGGGAAAGGCATGGTTTCTCTTAAGAATTTGCCTAGTTACACAGGCCAAACTGATTAAAGCAGTTTAACATTAAAAGACAACTCTCAGGGCCTTCCCTGGCAGTGCAGTGGTTTAAAGCACAGCACTAAGAAGCTAAAACCACTTTAGCATGAAGTTCGATCCCAGCCCCGAAGGTGACCCAGATGGCATGGCAGACCTCTCCTGACCGGCCCGCTGCTCCCCTCAGCAGTGTACTTCTCAGTTGGCCTATTATACTCATTGCTCTGTCTCTGGTGAATCCTCTCACCACCCCTGCACCTCTGGCCTGTACCCCAGTTCTATATGTATAATAAATAAATCTTTAAAAAAAAAAAAGACAACTCTCAGAAGCAAGGTATAAATGTAGTTCCACTATTTTGTTTGTCCAGACCCAGAGGTCTCAGAATGAAAGAAACAGAAATATGTTTCAAAATTAGCAACAAAGACCCTCTATACAAGCCGACACTGGCTCTAACAGTACACTGCCTCTCACTGGATCTTTAGCATCTTCTTAGCCCTTGAGGTGCATGTAACAGATGCTAAGTGTGTTGAATGAATGAAACACCAGGTACTAAGCTATAGAAATAGTAATATAAGCAGCTAAAAAACGTTGAAAATGTTTAGAAAGGAACAATGAAAGTGGAGGAGCAAAAGTCCTCTGTTTTTCCATAGGAAACTTTCAGTACTAGTTAATTTTAAAAATTATGTATCTTAGGATCCTGAATTCTAATGGTGGAATCAGAAGTTCATTTGTCCTCAGTAGTGGGACAATGAGGGGAATTTTCCTTTGTTATACGCAGTTTCCTTTGTTATACCCAGTTAACTACCACTATACCATACTTCACTAGTGGAAAGAAATGACACATCTATATTGCAATCAATTCCTTTGGGAAACAAAAGGTGTCAATGGAAAAAAACAAATACACTTCTTTTTCTACATGATACAAAATAAAATCTAATGAGACCAAGAAAACAATATGATGGCAATAAACAGATTTTTATATATTGATAAGCTGAAATGTATGTTCAAAAGCTTAACACTCAAAAAAAAATAATCAAAAGATTTCTATTAATCTTAATTATATAGACAAGAGTAGAACCAAAGTATTCTGATATGGTTAATTTCTCAGGTGTGTTCATAAATTGCAACTTAAATACTAAACTTGTAACAAAAATCTGTCAGTATTTATCATAATGAAGTTATCTATATTTTAAAAAGGTTTCAAATTGGTTCTGTTTTTCCAACCTTAATAACAATTTACAATCTGGATTTTATCACCTCTGTCTCCTTTATGTTTAATGATGTTTTTACCCATTGTTTCAGTGGTATTTCTGGCAATGTTTCTACCTGTTCTCCCTGTTCTCACCAGCCATATTGTTACCCCAGGCTATGTCCTTTCTCTCTAGGGCTTGATATCAAAGACAATAGATAGTGAACAAATATTAATGGGAAAAAAACTATAAAATACGGGACAGTAACTGTGAAATTTCAATTTGATAACCACCTAAAATATAGCTGCAAGTGGTTTACATAAACTTATTACATAAAATGACAAATAGAGCTTAATTTCTTTTTTTAAAAAAAGATTTTATTTGGCCCTCCCTGGTGGCGCAGCGGGTTAAAGCACAGCACTGAGAATCTAGAGCTGCTTCCGCATGAGTTCAATTCCCGCCTGCCCCGGAGGTGACCACATGGCGTGGCAGACCTCTCCTGACCCGCCCGCTGCTCCCCTCAGCAGTGTACTTCGTTGATCTGCCTGTTCTGTACCCCGCTCTGTCTCTGGTGAAGCCTCTCACTGCCCCTGAGGCTCTGGCCTGTACCCCAGTTCTGTATGCACAAATAAATAAATCTTTAAAAAAAAAAAAGATTTTATTTATTTATGCATACAAGAACTTGAGGGGGTGGGAAGGTGAGAGGATTCACCAGTGGCACAGTGGAGAGCAGGATAACAGATTGATATACACTACTGAGGAGAGCAGCGGGCCAGACAGGAGAGGCCAGAGATGCCATGTGGGTCACCTCTCTGGCAGGAGATTGAACTTGTACAATAGTAGCTTTATAGTACTGTGCTTTAACCCACTGTGCCACTAGGAAGGACCTAGAGCTTAATTTCTCCACGGAAATAGTCATAGAAGTCATTTAGTTAAAAAAAAATTATCAACTCATCTACAGCATAAATGTAAAAACTTATAGGTCTGTACTACATGACAATTTTCGGATTGGGATTTTAAATTCTTCCCCATAATCTTACATATTTTTTCATTTCTGATGAACAATAATAATTTGTCTAGCAACACTTGAATCAACTCAGCAACAACCTTAAATCTAAGAGCTACCAAGTTATTTCACTGTCCAGCTTTTTATTTCTAATCAAGTTAGCACAAGTACTACTATTTATCATGGAAGAGCCTTGATATGAAATGCCATGTGCAAAGTGAAAGTCAAATGATCTCAAACAAATTAAAGTTTCCTAGTACTTAAAAAAGAGAAAAGTGATGAGTCCAGCACATTCCATACAGCAGTGCATGTATGCCAAAGTTTAGGTTTTAACTTAACACATTTATATCTTTATTGTTTGTCCACACTAAATAATATTATAACACTTTAAATAATGGAAGTATGGGCTTACAAGAGTTTTTTCTAAAATGGCCCCAAATTTACTCATGTTTATAAAACTGATTTTATACCTCTGTGTAATCCAAACTGCCACAATTCATTACAGCTTGTATAATATGGAATATTACAGCAACTACAGGATGTAATAAACTCAGTCTTCTTCCAGTGACCATTTTTTTGCCTAGTCATCACTCAATATTTATCTACAATAAAATTTAGTATGGTAAATAAAGAATGTGAAAGGAAAACTTCCCCTCCACTAAGTAGTGTCATCAAATAGTTAATGAATATCTCTTAAAAGCTAACAAGAAAGGATTACAAAATTCAAAAGTTCTTCTCTCCTTTCAAGAAGTGACCTATTCAGTTGGGTGTAAAGACATGAAAAGATACCACAAGCCACACAACAAATTTAGAATGACTATGGGAAATTCAACTTTCACAGGACTTGAAAGAAGAGAGAGTACTTCAGGTGTCTTCTCTCATCCTCAGACTATTTAAATTGCAATTTGCAGATGCCCAAAGAGGAAGAGGACTAATAGGAAAAGAAAAGGAACCCAGGAAAGAGAAAAGGAAAAAGGAAAAGAGATATTCCAGATAGATTTACAGTTAATCAAAGTGAAAGGAAGAATGGAACTAGTATTTATCAAGTACCTACTATGTAAAGGTATACTGTTAGATGCTTAACACATCTACTTCATTAAATTTTATACTTATTTTAAAGATCAAGTAACCAAGGTTCAAAAAATTAAGTACTTACTGCAGATTACATAGCTAATTAAGAGGGTACAGTCAGGACCAAAGTCCTGATTGGCTGACTCTAAAGTTTTCTACTATAATATACTACCTTTCAAACCACATTCAGAAGTTTGGACAATACCTGCTGAGTTTTGCCCAAGTACAATGGATACACACTATCAATAAGGTAAGTTTCTCTTTAGTTGCTTCTGGGAGATGAGTTATATAATATTGTATTATTAAAACACATAATACATTAAAGCCCACACAATTCCTGGCACATAAGGAGCCCTCAGTTATTAACTAGTACTGTTATTATTATAAAACAGAATGTTAAATGGGCTACAAGAACTAGAAATTATAGCAGAGGTTAATAAGATAAGAGACTTTTTTACTATAGTGATAAAAAGATGGAATGAAGAGGTAATAAGAGAATGATTACAAAGAATATTAAAGAGGTGAATTTAGGGATTAAGGATGGTGAGGACTTGGAGAGAGCCATATTAAATAGGAACATGGAACTACCAAAGGTTTCTGTGTGGAGCATTAGGTCCATGTAGGGATAGGAGGTGGAAAGTCAGGCAGGGGTCAAATCACAGAATGCCTGAAATCTCCTAACAAGTTTTATCTCATCCTACAGGCAAATGTAAATGATTAAAGGTTTTTCATAGTTACGAGTGTTTTAAGATTATTAATTATATAATTTAAGAGTAAAGAGAATAAATTTGAGTATTAGGAGGACACTAAAAATAGAATTGGTAAGATGTAACAAATATGATACTCAAAGTGAAGGGAAGAATGTGCATGAGCCTATTTAAAAAAGGAAGGAAGGGAGGGAGGGCAGCGAAAGAAAGGAAGGAAGAATTAAAAAGGGGATTCTCAAGTTTGGGAGATTAGAAGTTACCACATAAAAGGACTCAACTTTCAAACTTCAACAGCTCAGAGAATAATATGATTAAAAGAAAGAAAAACTACATGAATCTTGGGGAAAATGAATTTGAGATGATAAGCTTAGTTTTAATACACTGAGTATGAGTTCCTGGAGACATCTATTTGGCAAACTCCAAATCAAAACAAGGTAGAATGAAGAGCTAAATATCAAAAGAAATAAAAAGATGCAGGGGGAAGAAAGGAGGAAGAACCATCTATACTGAAATTTTTTACTGCTGGAGGGTGAAGAAGCGAGGTCACAGTCTCAAAAGAAATATGTATGAGTATGGGCATACTATTGACATAAAGTGCTACCGTTAATTAAGATCTTTTTTTTTTTCTTTGAACTATGCGGAGAAAGTATATGTGAGGACACTAGAACTGTTTTAGAGACCTTTTTCTACAAAGACAATGCCTGATTAGATAATAAATACTAATGAAAAAAGATTCCATGGTGGGGATTCTGTTTAGTATCTTTAGTATTCTTTTTAGCAAGAAGACCACTAAATAGTTATAGGTACCCAAGGTTAGATGAAATTTAAATTGTGACATAGTCATTTTGATTTTATAATCTTAACAATACCAATAAAGAAAAAACAGACAAGGGACCCGGAAAAGAGAAACCGAAAGGTTATATAGCACAAAATGCCCTGTGACAAGGAATTCTAAGGGTGATAACAAAATCATTGTTGAAAAGGAGACCATAAAATCTACATTGGGGAATGAAATAAAACTAGAAAGGTACTAAATGGTAAAGAAAAATAGAGAAGTAGTGCCAACATCAAAATGAGAGTAGTTCAAAAGCAAAGCAATAGAAGAGGATGAAGGGGAAAAAAAATCTATGTCCAAAAAGAAAACAGTTTTAAATATGTATTTTGGAGTTTGTATAGTTCTGAGTAGTGACAAAGCAAGGAAAATATACTTTAATGGCTAAAATAGAGAGCAAATTCAGTCAGAAAGGAAGACACGTAAATATCCTCTCTCGTGCCTTTGAAAAAGTGTTCCATGTGTGCCTACTCCACGGTGCCTCCTCCTACTTCATGTATCACAAAATACTCAGTAAAAGGAAATCGGAGGCCCTCCCTGGTGGCGCAGCGGGTTAAAGCACAGCACTGAGAATCTGAAGCCACTTCCGCATGAGTTCGATTCCCGCCTGCCGCCTGCCCGGAGGAGACCACATGGCGAGCCAGACCTCTCCTGACCCGCCCGCTGCTTCCCTCAGCAGTGTACTTCGTAGATCTGCCTGTTCTGCTCCCCACTCTGTCTCTGGTGAGGCTTCTCGCCGCCCCTGAGCCTCTGGCCTGTACCCCAGTTCTTGCACAAATAAATAAATCTTTAAAAAAAAAAAAAAAGGAAATCGGAAAGCAACCAACATGTCATTTATTTGTTCATTAATTGCTACAATTACTTGTTCACTTAACAGTTATTGAGGACTGTTTAGAATGCCAGGTACTGGGAATAGTAGTAGTTGTATTAACAACGGCAGCTAACATTTATCAAGTTTGTTCTATGTATAGCTAATCATTATATCTCAATAAATTTGCATTTAACTCATGTAATCAGCAAAACAGCCCTATGAAGTAAGTACTTTTTAAATCCTCACTTAAAGAGGATGATACAAACTTAAAAGAGATTAAGTTCAAGGTCAAGAGTTAAATACTGGGAGAAAAACCAAGACATTCTAGCTCCAGAGATCAGTTCTTTACCACACTTCACTATTTCTGTAATAACATTTAATTATATATTTCTAAATGTCCCTACCCTCTGTATGTACTAAGTTTTAGGGAAAATAAATAAAGTCTTTTGTATTACATGTATTTTAAAACAGCAAGGCTATTAAAATCTAAGACTTCTCAAAGTTATCTATTTCTTCCTGTTAATTTTCAAAGACATGTATGCTCTCAGAAAAAGCTCCTAACTTCCAAAATTAGCTCAATTAGGTACCCCAACCTTAAGGACTTTATATACTAGTTGGGAGTGTGGGAGTTTCAAGGATATACAAAAATATGGCAAGACATAGAATATTATGCAAAGAGCCTAACATTCAAAGAAAAACTATCATTTTGAGTTTGAGGTATGGGACCTAAAAGGGTCAGTCAGGGAAGGCTCCACAGAATAAGCCAGTTCTTAACTCGGCTTTGGAGAAAAGATTTAGTATGCGAAGGTAGAGTGGAAGTAGTGGAATATCACAGAGAGAACATCATACTTAGGAATGTAGACACCAGAAATGAAAAAATGTGTTCAGAAGAAAACAAGTAAGTAGCAACACTCTCTTAGGTTTATGCAGGGATACAGAGACAGGCATGTGTAGAAGGGTAAGCTAAGAATATATCATAAAGAGACTTGAATGTCAGTCTGCTCAACTGTGTAAGGAACTTCATCTGCTATAGTCAGTCTAATTTCATTCTTAAAATATTTTTCTTCTTTCTGGATCACAAATGTGCTAATGATATGATGCTATAGTCATTTATAAAATTGCCAAAATTCAAAAAGTAACCTACAGAAATCATAAAGTTGTTTTTAAAAAGTATGGCTCATAGAGTAACTAACAGGTCTCCTAATTCAACACCGTATTGATTTATTCATTATAGACTCTTAATAAGCACACCCTTAAACAGTTTTTTTAAAGTCTCTATTTGAACACTTTCAAATGATAGTAATTCACCATCCTATTGGACCTGGATGCCTTACATCATCTTGTATAATCAAGTCAATTCCTAGTATAGGACAAAGATAGAGAGTTATATAACATCAGTTTTCTAAAATTCAATCTATAAATAAAAATAATCAAAATAAAAATTTTGATGTGCCAAAATTTTTACTGGCAAATAAAGATACAAAACTATCTTTAGTATGAATGAATAAATTTAGTTGTTCTTGTGATCCATAGTATTTTTTTTTCCCCTGTTCTGACTGTGCTTAAGGGGAAGGGAAAGAGGGTAACTACCTTCTACCCTGTTAGTGAAATATTCTACAGGAGTAGAACATATGATTGAAAGTGTGATAGTCAAGATTGGGGAAATGACTATAGCCAAAGTGATCAGTACTAATCCCACTAAATTCTATTGGCCTGTTATTCTATTGGTCAGAAAGAACAATGTCTTCTCGTGGATATAATGAGAGGCTGAAATTGCTGCACCCATCTTACCAGCACCACACATGGGGAACCTACCTAAAAACAAAGCCAATTCAGAAGAACTGGAACCTAGAAATAGAGATGGTTTATCTGGGTTTTCATAGTATTGCTTCAGCGCCCACTTCAAATCACACATTAAGTCACACTGCTTTTTTTTCAACAGCTTGGGTTTATACTTTCAGATTTTTCCCAAAAAGTACTACCCAACACATACAGTAATCACCAAATTTGATAACAGGAAAAGTAGGCCAAATTTTCAACATATCAAGCATTATTATATAATTTGGCTATATTAATAACCAATATAGATTCTAAACTGAATCTGGCTCACTTTAACAAATCATTTCACATTTTTTTTTTTTGCAGAAAAAAGGCAGAAGAGTATGACTATAAATTAACTTAATAGAGTAAATATAGTAAGTATATAGAAGTATAGCTTATAGTTTATCATAATACTATAAAGGTAAGAATAAGCAACTCAGAAATTTTAAATTCTCACACATATGATAGTTATTAAAAAGAAAAACAGAAAACAAACAAAAATCTAATGAACTATCCAGAACTCAAGTAAAACATTCTTACTTGAAGTTGAAGTGTATGTCGGAGAATTGTTTCTTCTAAGGCATGGATCCACTTCTCTCGCTCATCAGCATCACGAGCTAGAATAAAAGATTATAAAAATTAAGACCTTAATTTCTACAGTAATAAGTTCTCACTTAACATCATCAATAAGATCTTGGAAACTGTGACACTGAGCTCAATGGTGTAAAATGAAAGCAGTGTCCTTAAATAACATCATTTCCTTCAGTGTAGACCAAAATTATTTTCTAGTCAATATTTTAATGAAGTACATTAATATTATGTTATTCAGACCTGCTGTATATGTTCATGCTTGAAAGTAAAAAATTTAAGCCACTTTGCCACTAGAAAAGTTTTTAGCTGTGCCATTTTCAAAATAGGCTTACCTCTTATTCTTTCCAAATATGCATTCTATTGACAGTACTAACAAAAGGAACAACTATGTTCAATAATAAAAAGTTTAAAGGGAAACCTTCCCACTGATAACAACCAGAAAAACTGGAATAATTATTTGAAAAACACAAGTTGAATACATCAGGAAAAAAGTTAATTAATGAATTACCAGGCCAAGATCTAAGAGAAGATAAACATCTAAAAGTTAAGTCTGGTATTTAGGGCTGCTTTTCTCCTGGAGATATAAATTCCAGGAGAAGAATTAAAGAATTGAGCAGTGTACTTAAAAGCCTTGTCTGTATGCATTGGCAGTGAGTATGGGAACTCTATAACTCTAAGTTGTTTCTGCTCAGTTTTTCTATGAAACCAAAACTGCTCTAGCAAAATAGTATATTTAAAAAAAAAAAAAAATTGGTGACCTAAAGTCACCAACAGTAGAGGTTCTGGAAAATAGGTCATGTTTGTCTTCTTCTTCTTCTTCTTTTTTTTTTAATTGGGACATCAAAGAGCTGCACCTTGGGATTAAGAATAAAATAAAGTCAAAACAATTGCTCAGTCATCTGGGTAGCGTGGAAAAATCAAAGTGGATAAAACAATCCTAGATTGCTGGTGACTCCAGGCCTTTAGCCAGCAAAAGCAAAAGCAATTCTTTTCTGTAGAAAGATGATATCATCTTAGTTGCAGGAATTATTACTAAGAAAAAATATTTCATATACAATGCTTAGCACATAAGCAAAGATAACCAAGTACACCAGGACACAATGCCACATATAAATGAGAGTAAAATGACAACAGAAACAGATCAACAGCAGTTCCAGGTATTTAAACAATCCCACATTAAAAGTAACCATGCTTAATACAGTCAATAAAAGACTGAAAAGTTTGGCAGAGACTTAGAAATTACTTTGTAAATGATATAGATTTTTAAAATAATTTAATATAATTCTAAGATAAAGTATAATAGCAAAATTAAGAACTCACTGGATTAATTTAACAGAGTAGATCAATTAGAGACAAGTAGGGAGTTGAAATAGGTAACAAACTCAGAACTAAAAATAATCAACGAATAAGAAAATGTAAAAGAGGGTAAACAACATAGAGTATGAGACAGTATAAATGCATGAAGGGAATATAAGGAAGAGACAAAAGAGAGAATAGGAGTAATTGAAAATCATCCCATTAAGATAAGCCCAGGCCCTAGAGGTTTCAATTCTGCCAAATATAAAATGGAAGAAATAATGACAGTATAATACAAAATCTTCCATCCAACAGGAACAAGAATGTCCCACAATTCTGTAAGCAAGCCTAACTTTGATACCAATCTGACAAGGTGATTATGAAGAAAAATGATCTATAGGTAATTCTAACACACATCAGATATGCAAAAATTCTATACAAAACATTAATATGTAATGTCCAGGTTGATTTTAATTCAGAAATACAGGTTGGCTGAGTATTAAAAAAAAAAATTAACCAACCTCTAATAATAGAAGTATATATACATTACCTTACTCACTGTTCATAACTGCAAAATATGGAAAACAACCTAAATATTCATAGAAGAGTAGTTGAACAAATCATGGAATACCTTGCAGGATAAAAAGCTGTTAATTATGATTTCCAGATACAATACTAAATGAAAAAAAAGCAGTGTAAGATGAAAAGAATATAAAAAAACATAGTGCATCTGTTTGTGCAAAATACAGTTAAGTTTGAACTAGAAAAGAAATGTTTACAAAGCACAGATAGATAAGGTTGGAAATTCAAGGAAAATAGGAAAAGTTTGTAAGCATATGGAGGTAGCAACAATTCTCTGAATTTCTCTTTTTGCATATAATCACACTCTTTAGAACAATAATGTTTCACATACTCTCCAAAAAATAACTAATTAAAATCAAACAGGAAGGGAAGGGGAATCCAAAACAGAATACAAAATTATAACATATGGAATAGGAAAAGTTAAATCTAAGTTTCTTTAGAAAATTTTTGATTAGATAGCACAAAGGCTAAATAAAAAACTATATAACTATAGTTAGTAAATCTAGTTTTTATAAGCTTACAGGGTGGCAATTTTGTAACAACAAACATGTGAATATACCATAGGTAATGAGAATCAAGTTCCTCACTGTCTGAAGAAAATTGGAAAGAAAGGAGGCGAGAATGATTTATGGTTTTACAACTATCAACAACAAATGTTGGTGAGGACTTGGAGAAAAAGGAACTCTCCTGCACTGCTGGTGGGAATGTAAACTAGTACAACCGCTATGGAAAACTGTTTGGAGGTTTCTGAAACTGCTAAAAATGCAGCTTCCATATGACCCAGCAATCCCACTCCTAGGTATCTACCCAAAAGACACAAAAACACTGATTCAAAAAGATACCTGCACCACCCACTGCTCCCCTCAGCAATGTTCTTTGTCGTTCTGCCTGTTCTGCTCCCCACTCTGTCTCTGGTGAATCCTCTTACTGCACCTATACCCCAGTTCTGTATGCATAAATAAATACACCTTAAAAAAAAATCCACCAATGGATCATTCATAGCTAAATGTATGAGAAAAGCTTGAGGAAACACAGGATATTAGCATAGTCTGAGAATAATATCTCATGCAAGATATTTTTTAATTCCAAAAAGAAAAGTAGCAATTTTGTGATGGGAGAAATCAAGCAGACATTGCCTTATTCCACTGATCAAGGTTAACATCACCAGTAATAAATTTATTAATGTCAAGTACCACCCCAATAACATCCATGAAGAAGGAAATAACATCCCTTTTGAGAAATTCTTGCTAAAATATATAATCTCAATCTGATCATGAGAAAACATCAGATAAACTAAATTGAGAAACAATGTACAAAAAAATCCAATACTCATCAAAAATGTTAAGGTCATGTAAAACAAGAAAAGAACTAAATGCAGTATGGGATCTTGTATTCAATCCTAGAATAGAAAAGAGGCCTCGGAGGGGAAAAAAATCAAATGAGGTCTGTAATTTAAAGAACTGTACAGTAGGGTGAAGGGGAAGAAAAGTATTGTACAAAATGGGCAGAAGATCCAGCTAAGGAAGGGTATATATCATGGCCAGGGACAACCTGGGCTGGAGTATTAATACTAAAAGCAAAGCAGGATAAGGAGGTAATCAACATAGTGGGAAAGTGCAGCACGGGGCATTAGAGCCCAAGAAAAGTGAGGAGGGAGTTCGCATTGCCTAGAGTTAAGAGAAAAGAGTTCTAGAAATAAACTAATAAACAATTAGCAAGAGAAAATGAGCAGGGAAGGGATTAGTAACACTTTATTTCTAATAATGCCTCATTAATGTGGAAACAGAAGAAAATAAATATTCATCCAGTAAGTGAAATACTTACATTTTCAGGATTTTATAATTGGAGATAAGTACTACATCTACTCACATTTCCTACACTACATTATTTGAGGCAGATCTTAAGATAAATTTCCAAAACTCCTCTACTACTATTCCTGATCCTCTACTTAAGAATCTCTCCTCCTACTAGTATTCTTCTTTTTAAGACATAGAACAATTTATGAATAAACTGCTGTCTATCTTTAAAAAGGAAGTTAGTCTGTTTTGTAAAGTAAAAAAGAGGAAATCATCCTCTGTAATCATGAAGGCCTTCTTTTCTCTGAAAGTTGTTGTGAAATGAAAACATTACACAAAACCATATTTTTACAAATTTATATGCTGAGTCACTTGCTCAAATAGCTACTGAGTCTCAATAGACATCAGGCACTATGCTGGACCCATAAACAAAGGTAAGACAATCTATGATCTGAAGTAACTTAGTCTCCTGGATAGTATTTGGTTGGGTAGTATCCCATTCACTGAAGAGTTACCTTCTACCTAATAGCCTCTCCAGTGGCTACTTAGTAGGATCCTATTCATTCCATGTTATGCTGAATGTTACCTACCCCACTTATGTTGTTCATTGTAAGAGAGAGCTCACCTTCCTTAAATTTATTCATGCACTCCAGTATTCAGGTAATATATAAATACATACCATATGTAAGTCATTGTCTTAGCCACAAGGAGCATGCCTTTGAGCAATAGCTTATGGCTTACATCCAGCAACAATCAGGGACCAAATTTACCTTTCTCACCGTACTTTTAATTATACTCCTCCATGAACCACTATATATCAGTTACACTGTACACTGTACTTACTGTTCACCTGATTCACAATGTCTACTTTTGCTCCGGTTGTTCCCTTAGCTGAATCGCTGAAATGCCTTAACCTTGTCTCTAACTGTAAAAATTAAAAGGTAACTCTGCTGAATGTAGTACACACATATGCTGTTTTCAATGACGCACACCTTAACCTTATAAGGTTATTTTGCAATGTTATTTCAATTTAAAAAAATAGAGAAGTGCTAGCTCCACTGAGACTTAATTTGTGTCAGCAAGCTCTGATACTTATGTCCAAACATATAACATATATTAACTAATTAAACCTCAAAACTACATGAAAGAGCTATTATTATCATCCTTATTTTCCAGAATAAAGAAACAGAAAAGTTTAATATTTTATAATAACATTGCCCCTAGGACACGGCATATGGAATTTCCAGGCTTCAAGGAAACTTTGCCCTATTAAGTAAGCTTCATTTTACGCCTTTCTTTTTAGACAAAATCCTTCTTATGAGATTTCCACATTTTGGTGATAGTATATGAAACAGAAAGATCAAGAGGCAAAAACTCTAGTCAGAAAACTTGGTTGAATCAAGTCCAAATTTCACTACTTTTTTGTAGTCAGATGGATAAAAACTCAACACCTCTGAGTTATATCTACACATTTCAAAACAGGATCTCCTGAAATTCAGGTGAAATAAGATATACAAGGCTGAAGACTAGTGAGGTAAGGGGAACCTTGGGACCAACGGTTTTCATGATAATACTACGATACTGAGTTTTTCACTAAGCTGACACACTGATGATGCAAAGGGAGTGGCTGTGAAACTACTGGCACCTTAGCACAATGAAGGTAATGGCACCAAGCAGAGCTGATAGACACTATAGTCTTCTCCACCATGTATTTACAGGGGGAACATGCTATTACATGTAAGAGCTCTTGAAGAAGTAGTTAACATTATTAAACAGCAACCCTTGGATATATATGCTTTTTAAAATCTACATGACCAACAGAAAATAGGCATAAAGCACTTCTTTCACATATCAAAATAAGATGATTATCTCAAAGAAAAACACTTGAGCAACTGCGGGAGTCTAAACTTTCTTGAGTGCGCTTTTCCTTTCTCATGAAACAACATGTTTACATAAAAGAACAACTGACAAATTATGTTACACTGGGGCATCTGGCAGACATTTCCTTGAAAATGACTGAAGCGAGCCTCTCATTTCAGGGCAAAATGATAATTTGTTGCCAGTTATAAAATTCAGGCTTTCAAGCAAATACTCCAATTATAGAAAACATGTATTCACCAGCCCACATGACCCTAACACATTGTCAACACTTAAGGCCTTTTCTGATGAGTTTGGGGCAATTTCAACAAATAGTGTTTTCATAATGTCACAAATATTATGAAATGTGTCAAAATCTGCAAAATTCACTGATGATCAATGTTGTGTTATAAAATCTTATACAGAGTAAAGCACTAGGCATGACAATTTTAATGTAATAGTCTTTTCAAACATAAATTTCACAGATAAAGAGTTTCAAATTCTACACTGCAACTATGCTTTAAGCAGCTAACAAAGAATAGTCACAGTTACCTGAAAAGACTTAAAATATTCCTCTCTATTTGAACTGCCTATCTCTGTGAGACTATATTATTTTATACTTCAACCAAAATAATATGTTACAATAGATTGAATGCAAAAGTATAAATGAGAATTCTACTACCTTCTATTTAATCAAACATGTAAGGGATTCATAAAAATGAAAACAGTGTCTTCAAAAAGGTTTACAAAAATTGTAAATCTATGTTATTCCTCTTACTATTTTCTTGTTTGGGAAATGATTTTTTCATAAAATATTATTAGTAATTTTTTAATTTTTTATTACTTTATTACTGAGTAAATAAAGCTTAAAGACCTCAGTTTAATTCCTAACCTAATAAATAGCAATAGGCATAACATATAAACAAAAGCTCTCAAGTCTTCTATCAGTTTGTAAAGGAGTCCTGAAACCAAAAAGTTTGAGAACTATTAGTATATAATTTATGTGACATTTGATTAGATTATTTGAGTGTTTCCTCTACTAGAACATAAGCTCCTAGAAAGCAAAAGCTTGTCAATCTTCTTTGTCATTTCTCTGGTCATTACCAAAGAGTGTCGTATATTATAGGTGTTCATTAGTGGGTATGTACATTATGGATAGCTGGATTTCTGAAAAAGATCGATAGCTGGCCCTCCCTGGTGGCACAGCGGGTTAAAGCACTGCACTGAGAATCTAAAAGCCACTTCCTCATGAGTTCGATTCCCGCCTGCCCCAGAGGTGACCACATGGCGGGGCAGACCTCTCCTGACCCGCCCGCTGCTCCCCTCAGCAGTGTACTTCGTCGATCTGCCTGTTCTGCTCCCCACTCTGTCTCTGGTGAATCCTCTCACCCTCCACATCTCTGGCCTGTACCCCAGTTCTATATGAATAAATAAATAAATCTTTAAAAAAAAAAAGATCGATAGCTGGATTTCTGAAAAAGACATTCCACCACTTAGATGATCAGGTGACTCAAAGTGACACTATGATTTGCAATAAATTTGGGTAGGTTGGGAATCAGTGAGTGTTTCTTAAAGACAGTAATCAAGAGGTGCAGGTAGGAAAAAAAAATCACAAGACTCTAAGTCTAAAGAAATCTCTGTCAATATTTGATAATTAGGAGCCATAATTTAAATAAAATGCTTTTAAAACCGTTTGCCATAAAAACAGAAAGTAAGGTCTATGAAGCTTGCTATAGTTTGTGTATAGGTTTCTCTCAGAGCATCTGTTAATGCTTGTTTATATTTTTTTCCTCCCTTGTGCCTGTGTATATCCTGAAGTCCAGAATAGAATCTGATACAGATTTTCTTAGTTCTTGAAATTTGACACGTTCTTAGCAACTAAATGATTTTCATAGTTACTGGACAAATGATAAAGTGTCAGATTCTCAAGTGTTAGCTCCTCAGTGAGGTCTTCTGGCCAGGATATATTAAATCTTGGCTCTTCCTTCAATCCACCATTCCCAATTTCCCAGATCCTCCTCTAGTTTTTTCTTTTCTTTATTGTACTTATAGTTATTTATGTTTATTATTTATTATCTGTCTCTTGCCATTTAAATGTAAGCTTCACAAAGGCAGGGATTTATTTACTAATATGGCCCAAGCCCCTAGAATTAAACCAAGCAAATAGGTGTTAAGTATTTGTTGAATAAGGGACAATGACAATGATTTCATTTTCAATGTATGGTTATATTTTATATTTGGAGTCTAAAAATATATTGTATTTTCTAAGAAATCATTATTTTACTTAGCATCTTTTAAAACTACCACATTTGGCTCCCTTGCAGATTTATGAATAGTTTTAGCTGAAGTTTCCAAACTGTCAAATAAAATACAAGCAAATATTTACAAAAGTGTTTCTCCCCCACAACTTCTGCTTTGCACATCTGAAGCAATACTGTGCATCTCCTGGACAGAGAGTCAGCATTGCACTGGGCAACTGGATATGTTTGGATTCAAAGCAAACAATGGAAATTAGATGTAGATTAGTGGGTACTTTTCAATTCATTCAACTTATTCCCAAACTTCTAAGTGAGCTTATTCCCAGTCAAAGAAAATCCTCATTAGATGTATATACAAATATGTCCTAATAATTTTAGCTCCTGAAGAAGTTGTTTCCCAACCACTATAACTTCAGGTTTTAAGTGAAGGGTCACTGTCCCTTAATCTTAAATCTAAGAAAATGTGGATTTGAGTTTTCAATGTTTTAGACTTATGATACTGAATGGTAGGAAAAAATTGTTAGGAATACTACAGTTTTAGAGAGCTTACCTAGATATCAGTAAGGGAGGTGATTTAGGAGTGCAGAGACCAGGAAAAGGAAGAGAAAGAAAGCATACATAAAGAAACGGTGAAAGGAAGACCTAATAAACACTTGGGCCATGTCACTATCTTAGGGGATAGAGACCAGGCAGAATCCCAATGTCCATGCCATAGCACTTGATGTAGGAGAAATGTGGAGATGCAGATGTAGGGAAAGAGAAGGTTTCAACTCAGATAAATGGAAGTACTATTCTACAATATAAAGAATATAGGTGGAAAACAGATTGGGAGGTATCTGTTACAAAAAATGTATTTGGGGTTTAAAGAGTCTCAGATTCAAGTTATCACCAAATATATGTTCAGAAAATATTCCTTTCTGCAGCGGGAGCCAAGAAGTAGAATACATCTTTAATGCATTCTGGGCAAGCAAAGGGAGAGAAAGATAGATGGTAATTTTAAATTTGAAAAGTTTAAGCCAAGACTCAGTTCACAAGGAGGAATAAATAATTTCAAAAATACTTTCCATTGATTAAATCAGGATTAAGAGTTATTCAGAAATGAAAAATTATGTTATAGAATCACTCAACTACTGAATTAGTCAATGAAAGAACAAAGAGAAAGACACGTTAGAAAAAGACATGTTAAAGAAGAGACATGTTAGGAAACTCAGTATGAAAACTAAAGCAAGGCAAATAAAATGTAAGAAAAAAGAGCTGGTTATTTAATTCTTTTTTCCACTTCCAAGGCAAAGATCAAAATAATACAGTGACATAACCATATTTATAAGAAACTATAATTGTTACTTACATTAAAAATTAATTTGTTACATAACTTAAAGTGTTTTCTAAAAATAGCTGTTATTCCTAACACAATGAGGGTAAAGAAGCCCATTAGATAAAAAAAAAAAATACACAAATATGTTTTCAGGACATAAAGTGTAGTATAGGTGCTCTGCATTATAATCACACAATAGAACTAGCGAACAGCATTTCTGAAGGCTCCACTCTTTGCCCCAGTAGCTAGCCAAGGGATTAGAACTGGCAATAAGTCACTGCCTTCTTTCCCTGTATTTAGCTATAAACTTTTAAGATGGGGCCTCCCTGGTGGCGTAAGGGGTTATAGGATAGCACTATGAAGCTATCCTCAGCCACTGAAGCATGAGTTCAATCCCAGGCCAGGGAGCTAACCCACATGGCGTGGCAGATCTCTCCTATCTTATCCACTGCTCCCCTCAAAAGTATACTTTCTCAATCTGCCTGTTCCTGTTCTGTTTCCCACTCTGTCTCTCATCGCCCCTGTACTTCTGGCTTGTATACTCCAGTTCTGTATGCATAAATAAATAAATCTTTTTTAAAAATCCAAACTTTTAAGGTGATATCTTCACCTTTCTTTAGACAAGCAAATATTTCTAGACCAAGATTTCAGTTAAAAACTCAAACATGGGCCTCCCTGGTGGCACATCACTTGAAGCTATTGCCAGCCACTGCAACATGAATTCAATCCTGGGCAAGGGAGCTAACCCACATGGCCCAGCAGATCTCTCCTGTCTTGCTTGCTGCTTCCCTCAGCAGTGTATTTCAGTCGATCAGCCTGTTTTGTCCCCCACTCTGTCTCTGGCGAATCCTCTCACCCCTGCACTTATGGCCTATGATCAATCCAGTTCTTGCATGCATAAATCTTAAAAAAAATCATAAACTCAATATCACACCAGTACACTCCATAAACTTAAACCCTATCTTATAAAATGCAATGTAGCTATAGTAAAAAGTCATTGATTCAGTTATCCTTAGACTTTAGGATTTATAATAATTAATGCCTAATCATTATGCTTAAATTAATACACTAAATACAAAATGAAAATAATATAAGAAATTCTTAAATGATAAATCATTAGGAATAAAATTGGGGAGAATTGTTTTAACAATGTTAAAAATATTTATGTCTTTTGTTCTGACAAATTGTTTCATTCTCTTTTCTCAGTCCTATGGTAAACTGAGAATTGGTTTACAGATTTAAATCAACACATTATTTAAAAGACCTGATTAACTATTTTAAAAAACATAGTTTTTTAGACCATTAAGATATCATGGGGAAATATTCATGATATAATACTTAAAGCTGAAAATTTGCAACTTTATATACAATAACTCAATTTTGAAAGCACACATATGACTGATCAGAAGAATATCTATAAGCAAGCTGCTAATTATCTTTGGGTGAAAGGGTTATATATAATTATTAGTATCATCACTATACTCATTCTATATGTGCCCAAATTTCTATAGCAAGCAAGCATTCAGTTTACTGCTAGAACTTATGGAAAAGGGAATGGCAGAATAAAAACATAAAATACAAAACTTTAAATATCCACTCTAGTCCTACCTAGTCACTGAGCCAAACAGTTCACAATTGGTTAAACTTGGGAAAATTCTAATATCAAATATTCAGGGAGGATCATGAACAGAAAGCAATCAATAAAAAGATAGATCAGTTAGATCCATTCCTCCAACAGCAAGATGACAAACTCCTAATATATAAATTCACTGACATTTCCCCCACTTAACACCTACTGAAATGATAACTTCTAAGTAGAGAATTAATTACAGCTGAATTTCTTCCTTTACGTGAAGTCTATAAATGGTTATAAATTTTGTTTTTGAAAAGGGGTTAGCATGTAAAAATAGAAAATACAAAATGCACAGGGAGATTTTTTTTTAAATTAATAAGCAACACAAGATAATGGAATCTGTTTACTAATGATAATACTGAGAAGGTTATTTTTAAAGCAGAAGACACTTAAGCCTGCAACCATGGGTTAGTCTAATGATATACTGTCTGTTCTTCTAAATGATTAATGATGCGGATGTGCCATGCTGAGCTGATTGATGTTAATACAACAGAGGCGATGTTGCCCTAATATACTTGATCGATATAACTTTTCTGAATTAAAAACTTTCCTTCACTACTGGGCATATCGCTAGTAATTCTGCACTTTAATAAATGAGCAAATGCTAATGGACTGATTAGAAAAGTTCAGCCATCAGACCAAACAGATGACTTCCGTTCAGATTTACACAGTTCCCGGAGATGCTCCTAATTTAAACATTTTAAATTCTTATTATAAATGTAGAATTTCATCTCATATAACTTGCATTGTTTTAAAAGTATAATCAAACTTGCAAATAAATTTTATACTTTAAAATCATTTAAGAACACATACTCCTTAAAGGATAATGAGAAAAATATTTGAAATTAAGAAATTATTTAATGAGGAACTAATCAATATAACAATACATATTAAATCTTTTCCAAAATTAGAATTTTTTACACACCTGATTTGCCTCAGGCAAGGTACAAAAGGTATATCTAATCTTCTATGAAGATTAGAACATAGTGAAAGGGACCTCCCTGATGATGCAACAGGTTAAAGCACAGCATTGTGAAGCTTGCAGCAGATACTTCAGCAAGTTCGATCCCTGGCCAGGGAGTTGACACATATGGTGTGTCAGAACTCTCTTGACCCACCTGCTACTCCCCTTAGTGTACTTCGTAGATCTCCCTGTTCTGCTCCCGGATTGCCTCTGGTGAATCCTCTCCCTGCTCCTGCACCTTTGGCCTATACCCCAGCTCTGTAAGCATAAATAAATAAAACTTAAAAAAAAAAAAGAACATAGTAAAAGATGATATAAGACCAGGGTATTTGACTCTGTGTCTCACTTCTCTCACTTATAAATTAAGGATAATTCCAACTAAAGTTTAACATCTAATGTAACAACTGGAATAACATGTGAAGCCACTGCATCCAGACCAATGGTTCTCAAATACTACAGTATATCAATCACTAGCGAGGATCCATTGCCAGAGGGTCTAATTCAGCAAGTCTGGGATCAGGCCCAAGATGCTGTGTTTCTAACAAGTTCCCAGGTGATGCCTGTCTTGTTAGTCAGGGAGAAACTTAAAAAAGGACTCTGATGTAGACAGGCATGGGCACTATCCTGACCCTGCCACTAACTTCTTCAATTTCTCTAAAACTAGAAATATAAATAAAACTACATCATTTTTGTGCGATTGAAAACAGCGTGGTTCAGAAACAATACTTAGTAGTAGTTTAGGGTAGTTAGTACCATCACCACAGCTGCTACTACTATGTCTACTAAGTAATGAGCAATGCAGAAAGATTAAATTGGATAAAACTGTATTGAAAGTCCCTTACATATTTCATTATTTTCTTTTCTGATAAAATTATAAAATGTTAGTCATAAACTGTTTGACAAATCTCTACAAAAACTTTTTTTTATATTAGCTAAGACACTGGCTCTAGACACCTTCCAGGTGTATCTTAAATTACCTATGTGTCCATGATGCCCAGTTACTTTATACAAAACAAAGTATAACAGTACACTCTTCATAAAGTCATGAGAACTGAATTTGTTAACATAAGTAAAACTGTGAATAATAAACATTCAATAAATATAGCTATCACTCTTATTATTATCTCCATGTTCTATCTGGCAACACTGGACAAGCATTAGCAAAACTAACAACTTCTAGAACAAAGCAATGACCCCTTTAAGAAGGGCATGAACTATCCAAGCTGCTAGTCTTCCATTCACTCTTCACTCACTCACTTATCCACCTAACCCTTAGGCAGTCAAATTTTCAGCTTCCAGTTCCAACTACCAGTCATATTCAGATGACCATAAATCTTCTTCTCCAACCCTGAGTCAGACACAATTGCCATTACCACCTATAGGAATATGTACCACAGGCACCTCAAATATTAACAGGTCCCTCACCACCTCTGTTCTCCTAGATAATGACAACAATACTAAGAGTAAGCCAAGCCAAAAATGTCATGTTTACTATTCATTCTCTCACCTCTCCTTTCCAAGCAACCACCAAATCCTATACATTTACCTTCTAGTCTACATTCCTTTCTTTCCCATTTCCACTGCTATAATCCATTCAAGGCTTTATCAATCACAGCAATTTACTGAAAATCCAGGTCTTATTCTGTCTCTTCTCTGTTTAATATTCTGCTTCACTGGTTCCTCATTTACCTCAGGATAAAAATATAACCTTTTGTATTATTTGCTTATCTCTACAATCTTTCTCCTCCTCATTGTCTTAGTAGGACCACACATTCCTACTTCTCTAAACATACCTATACACATGCTGCAATAACTCATGTCCTGGCAAACTTCTGTTCAAACGCTGTCAGATAGAGGAGAGAGAAGGGAGCAGTCTGGTGACAAGAAACGTTTAAGTTTTACATTGTGCAAATTTTTGCATTGAATAACTTGAAACTTCTAGAGTTAGAATAACCTTTAATTTTGATTATAAAAATTATTTGGTACCAAGAAAAACTGCTCTTCTGTGAAGCACTGAGTAGTTACCTCTTTTACTTCTCCATTAGTTCATTGACCAATACAAACTTTTACTACAGTATATTTCATACTACACTGTAACTGCTTCTTTATACAAGCTCCTCTGAATAAGATATCATGGCTCTTTTCTTATTTATCTGTATACCCTCAGTTCTGAGCACAGTGTTATGCATACTATACACACAATAAGTGTTTGAATTCAACAGCAAGTTAATACCAAAATGCTTTGTACCAAATGTCTAGTCAAGAATCCACTTGGAAACAACTTTGCTAATAGGATAATTTTCCTCACTTGTTCAAAAGAAAAAGATCAGGTTTATATAGAAAAAATAGGAAAACTATTTTTAATCTCTAAAAATATAGAATGAAGGTGTGTTTTTAAAATCTTTTAAAAGTTAACATGTAATTTTAAGTATTGCTGAGAGGGAAAAAATTGTCTTTTTCAAACTAAAGTTATTTTAAATTGACTTTGTTTTGAGAATGTTAAGCCATCTTTTTAAAATTGGAGCTATTCTGAAAATATCAAATTACCATGACTAATAATCACTGGAACGACAAATTATAGTTTTAGGGAATTTTATGTTTTTCCTGTCACCAGCACTCTTCACTATATGTAAATGATGTTTCAAGATGCAAAACATGTAGGACAGTCAGAGCTTTAAACTACAGTGGAAATGAAGGGTTAATTGGTGACTGTTTACATACATACACTCTTTCCATAGATTTTAACCTTCTTTCTTGTTATTACAGATGAACCATCCATACCCCAGCCAAGTCCCACCAATGTATTAGGATCCCTTCTCTCCTACTTTCTCCAGAACACCAATCCAACAATTATCTCTCCTGCATCAAATTTTCCCTTTTTACTGAATCACTGCAAACAATAAGAAGATGCTATTATTTCTCCTATCTTAAAAAGACAAAATAGGGCCCTCCCTGTTGGCCCAGCAGGTTAAAGCACTGCACTGAGAAGCTTAAGCCACTTCCGCATGAGTTCGATCCCCGCCTGCCCAGAGGTGATCCACATGGTGTGGCAGACCTCTCCTGACCTGCCCGCTGCTCCCCTCAGCAGTGTACTTTCTCGATCTGCCTGTTCTGCTCCCCACTCTGACCCTGGTGAATCCTCTCACCCTCCGCATCTCTGGCCTGTACCCCAGTTCTGTACAAATAAATAAATAAATCTTAAAAAAAAAAAAGACAAAACAAAACTGCATATTCTCATCCCCTTCCCAGCTACTGCAATACTTTTCACTTTTCTTCTATAACATAAATTTCCTATATAACATAAATTGAAAGCACTGTTTATAAGTGTCTTAATCCTGTGATGATTTCTCAGCTTTCAACTTTCAGCCTTCCTCTATCATTGGCATTTGACACAATTGCTAATGCCTTTCTCATCCTAGAAACACTTTCTTGGCTACCACATTCATCTGATCTCTGTCCTTCCTGTTTGCTTCTTTTGCTTTTCTCTGCTGCATGTTGGTACCCTCTAAAAAAATTGTGAAAGTGCTCCAGGGCTCGTTTTTGGGTCTCTTTTCCCTCTACATTTCCCCTTCAAATTTTCTGGCTTTAAATACAATCTATGCCAATGACTCCCAAATTTATTTTTCTGGCTTTAACCTTTTCCTGAAGTCCACATTCAACTGCCTGCTTAATAACTCCACTTGAATGTTTGATAGCATCTAGAAGTTAATTATAAATATTGCCCCTGGCTAAGCTCGTGATGCCCACACCCCACCCCACTCCCAGTCTCAGTCCACTCTCCCCTACACAACCTAGTTTCTCCTGCAACCTTCCCCATCTCAGTGGGGCAACTCCTTAATTCCTGTATGCCTACAGACAATTCAAAATAAATTCAGTATCACAACAGACTACTACTTAGTAACATAAAAGGAACAAAATACCCATATTCACAACATCATTGATGCTGCGCTATAAATAATGTTAGATAAAACAGTGTGCTTCTACATGAAATTCTCCAGAAGAAAATACATCAATGGTTGCTTGGGATAAGGAAGTAAGTGTTATTGAAGTTAGTAAAGAAGTCTTTTGGGTGATAGCAATGTTCTGTATCTTATTGTGGTGTCAGTCACATGAGAAAATAAATTTGCCAAAGCTCACATAACTGTATAATATGTAGATTTTACTGTATGCTTACCATACTTCAATAAAATTAATTAAACATATAAATAAACACAATTCAACCACTGCTACCAGGTTCCATTCCAAGCCACCAGCATCTCTCTTCTGGATTATTATAGCCTCCTTAGTATCTTCCATACCTACCTGCTACATTTTATTCTCAACACAATGGCTAAACTGATACTACTAAAACAGATCCCATCATGTCATTCCTCTGCTCAAAAACCTCTAATAGTTTCTCATCAGAGTATCATCTGTGATGAGATCTGTGGTCATCTGGATTCCTTGCTGTTATTCAAATATGGTAGGCACACTCTTTTGCACTTTTCATTCTCTCTTCTGGATATACTTTACACTACCACATCTCACTTCCTTCAACTCTTTCACCAAAAGGAGATCAGCTTAATGAGTCTTCCTTTGTCCACCCTATCTAAACTTTCAACCTTCACTACCTGCCCTAACACAGACTCAAATCTACCTCTACTTCATTTCTAGCTTTCCTGCTTTACTTTTTCCTTCTCCAGGATTTACCACTCTAATATATTTTATTAATTCATCATATTCATTAGCATTCTCCTCTACCAGAACAGATGACCAAAGAGTACAAAGGCTTTTAATTTTTTGGTTCACTACTGTATCCTCAGAACTTAGAATAATGTCCAAGTCAGATGTTGAATAAATGAATATATCTGAACAATTTCTAGCTTTTCTTTTAATAGATAACATAAGGAAAATTTATTTTATAAATGTATCAGTTCATACTTCATTCGCTTTTAAAAATCTGGTATGTAAAATAAAAACTTCAACACATTTAAAAATATGCTAATGTACACAGTCAAACTTAAATTTAAGTTTCAATGAAGAATATAGAGCTATCAAATACTGAAATATTTCATCAAATTTTTCAGCAAGGAGCTCTGAGAGTAAAAGAACTCTCATTACTGCCTAAGGATAATGTGTGTGTGTGTGTTTGTGTACATATATAGAGAGTGACAGAGAAACAGAGGGGTACAAAGAGAGAGACTGAGGGACAGAGAATCTTACTGAGTTCTTCACAAATGTCATGTTCCCTAAGACCACCAGAAATACTATAGTACAAATTAAACTAATCATCTGACAGTCTCAGAACTAAAATCCATTAAAAAAATACACATAACTTTTATTTTTGCTGTTAAATCATTCACTAAAGGAGCTGTTTGTTTTATAAGCAACCTACATAAAACTGGAAGTGTTAAAGAGATCAATTTAATGTAAATAATTTAAAAATAAATCAGTCAAGGCGCCTATCCTCTAGAGGCCTAGGTCTCCTCTTAATTTAAACACGCAAACAATACAGCTTCTAGAAGTCTAAATGAGATGTCACCTACTAACTGCAGAGGGGAGAATTCCATACTGCAGTCTTCACCTGCATCTATAGCTTTCGAATGTATTAAACTACTCAACTTAATTCAAGTAAAGAGTTTCAATAAGTGGTCATTATCTGCTTTACTTTATAAGCAACTTTTATGTATAACCAGAAAAGAAGGGCCCTGAGCTTTAATAATAATAATAAGGTTTAAAATGTCTTTATAAAGTCAAATGCAATGGAAAATTCAGGAGAACATCATTTGTTAAGCAGCTCTAAATGAAATATATGAGTAAATTTTCTTCCTTTAAGTATGAGAAATCACACTATTTATATTGGTTTAGTTTTATTAAATATGAGCTTCATTTCTATATGTCAATTTCTTAAACAAGATAATAAAGAAAAATTGCAATATGCCATTCTAGTTCAGGCAAACAATAGCTGCCTAGATATCTCATATGACACATCTGGTCACTGTTAGACTTCAAAAACAAATATTTTATCTTTTTAATCTTTTTTTTTATCTTGATATACTTAGATTTTATCACAGTGCATTGTAACTCGTCATTCAGAGAAAGTGCTAACATCTCCAAAATCTTCTCTAAGTTCTTTGGACTGCTTTAAACATAAAATAGAGGTTACTCTAGATAGGCAAAATAGCAAAAACATTGGTAACAAAGCTGATAGACACTGCTAATAGATAAGAGGTACATTTAGAACAGAACCATTAAAATCTACTTCTATTTGCTGGTTTAGAGTTTTCAAAGCAAGATGAAATGAGAATGATCATACAGTACCTTACCCTTTCTACCGGTGAACCATAGCATGCAATGCCGAAACATAGCAGTGGCAGATGGCATTGGTGTGATTAACTATAAAAAGGATAATAGCAGAGAAATGACAGCTGGCAGACAAAACACAGAAATGCAGATGAAATGGACAAAAACTTGCAGTTCTTGAAGCAAAGCAAAACCTTTAAACTAAAGGTTGCAACTAGCTTCAATTTAATTTACATTTTGAGGTTTACACAGACAAACACTGTAACCTTCACAGTCTTTAGACTCTTCATGCAGAGCAGAACCAAACTCCTCAATAAAGATCAGCAACCTTCTGTAAAAACAAGCCAGCAGCAGCAGCAGCCCATTACTCTCCCCTTCACTGATTTTTATCTTTTAAATTTTTAATCTCCAATTGCAGCCAGATCCAGTCGTTTCAAATAGATCTGTATCCACTGCAGATACAAATCCCTGCCTAACCTGCAGTACCACTTCATCCAGAACGTTCCTGTGCACTCATCCATGCAGGCTCAGTTGCAAAACCATTTAAGTCATCCAGCAAACAGCCCAAAAGAGATAAAAGCAGTTGGGACTATGAAAAGAAAAAAAAATCTCTTCTTTCAGCTCACCCTGGAAATGGAAGGTTTTCTGATCAACAGTTATTGTGAAGGTGCTGTCGTCCTCATCGTCTATACCAATCACAGCTCCCTGTGAAACAAAGAGCAAAATCCCAATAAGGCAAACAATGACATCAGCAATATTCACTACTGCTACAGTCCTGAAACGCTCAATTGCGCCGACAACACTGCAAGCAGGTTAGACAGGGAAAGAGGGAATCTGAGACTCCAGTTTTGTTAAAGGAAGAACAACTAAAGGACAAGGATGGGACTTTCAATGCTCGCTTAAGGCGCATGGGTGTAGTGGAAGGGAGAGGGGAGAAACACAGAAGCTGAGTCTAGGTTCTGTGTTTAAGAGCCAGCCACTAAGCCTTCTACATTAGACTGCTCTCGAAAACGGGAGCCAGAAATCTACACCTCAGTTTGTTGATATGAGGCTCAAAGAAAGCGGGTGTTCTTCATCAGATTTTTTCTGTGTTTGCATTAGTGTATAAATGCCAGGTTCAAAACATCACCCCAAACACTATTTCTAAATGCTCCCATATCACATGTATATGGCTCTGCTTCTGCAGCTTCCACACTGTACTGTGATTATATGTCTGCTTCCTACCACTGAACTACTAGGACATCTTGGAAGTCTAGGACTATAGTTTTTACTTTTATACAAAGCTCTAAATTATACATAGTATATATGTTTTATTTAAAAGCATGAACAAAAGAGGGGGGATGGGAAGACTGCACTTATAAATTCTTTCCAGAAGGGGGTGGGATGGGTTTTAAAACTTCATTTATTTTTGCTATTACTACATGCAGTAATTAATGTAAAAGACAAGAAGTTATTAAAAAAAAAAAAAAAAGGAGTCTACTGGTCAGTATCCTTAAGTATTCCAGAAAGAAAGCCTAGAACATGGGATAGGTAAAATGCCGCAAACTGGTGAAAAAAGCAGCAGTGTGCCACAAGCAAAACCAGAGACCTTTAAAAAGAGTTTGAAACATTCAAGGGGTTAAATGCTTAATCCCAAGGGTAGGGGCTTGGGGGAGAATATCTAGGGAGACTACTCTAATCCCAGGAAAATTAGGTAATAAAGTCAAACATTTCTTCCCAGAGGCTGTCTGAACCTTAACTCTATTCAAACCCCATCTACTTGGATTGCCTTAGTCATTCCTCAGTTTCAGATCAAGTAGGGATTGTTATCCTATAAGGAAAAAATATCTCCAAAGAGTATAATTTACCCAAGGTCATTCAAAAAGTTAATGGCAGAACCAGAATCTTTGTCATGGTACCAGCATATTTCATAACTGCAAATAATAAATACACCTTAGTAGGCAAGCATGCATGGGAGGAGTTTATTCTGGTTAATGTTATGTTTAATTCATTTAATCTTCTAATCTGTAAGTATTTGACACACCCACTGATGTCATAACTAAATTCAAAAACAAATCATAACCAAATATAAATATATGTGCTAGATAGAACCCTAAACATTTAACAATAGTGCCTGCCATGAGGGCACTCCTATTCCAGGGTAGAGGTAAAACAAGTAAAGAGATGCATATAAAGCAAAAATGGTATTACATGGATGAACTTTGAAAACATTAAGCTTGGTGAAAGAACATAGCTCTACACTGTATGATTTCATTTACATGAAATATCCAGAATAGGCAAATGGCTCTTGCTCATAGAGATTAGTAGTTGCTTGGGTGGGGGGAGGTGGATGGTGAACAGAGGCTTGGGGTAAAATGGAAAATGACTATCAATGGGCATGGGTTTCTTTATGTGGTGAAGAAGCCCTTCTTTTTAAAATTTATCCCAAGCACCTAGAATAGTCTGGAACATAGCAAATTCTCAAAAAATATTTGTTGATACCCTCCAGACATGAAGGCTATATGTTAAAAAAACAGTGTCTGTGTAATGTCAGCTGTGCCTGAAAGGGGAAGGGCGTAGGGGGGAGTGTCAAGGATTAAATCATGTTGTTTTCACCTGTGCAAAGAGAATACATAAAAAAGAGATCATAAATTTTTTTTAGAGTAAAACATTATAAAATTAATTGTAGTGATGGTTGTACAACTCTGTGAAAATACTGAATTGTATACTTTAAAGGAGTGAATTGTATGGTAGGTGGATTGTATTGTATTTCAACCAAGTTGTTTTATATCACACCAACCCCAAAGCCTACTGTTTTGTTTTGTTTTGTTTGGGGGGGGGAGCAGACCTTAACATAAGTTTACCACTCGGATAGAAACTGTCAAGCTCTACACATGTTCTCCACTATTCCATAACCACAAATTGTGATCATGCTACCTCTGAACTATAATTTCAAATTTGCAAACTCTTCCATCCCATGAATTGCTATTGCCCCAATTCAGGTTCTCAACTTCCTGCTTGGTAATGTAATATGCCTGCCTTCAATCTGGCCACCTTAGAGTTCAGTCTTTGTTAGTGCCAGTCATATTTCTAAAGCAGAGATTCTTATAGTAGACCCAGATAAACTTTCCTCAACTCTTCAATAATTATTGAAGTCCAGTATTTCTTCATAAGCCATTCAAGACTTCAAAATCTGGCCCAAAAAACCTTTCCACTGTTATCACTGGGTCCTTTTCTCCTCCCATCAACAGAGATAAACAAAATATTTCTTCCACACATTGAAAATAAAACGCCAAGCAATTTTACTTTTTTCTATCCTTCCTCAATTTCAATTCCTCAACATTTGTTAAATATAAGCAAACTCACATCTCCCTTTAGCTACCACCTCCTTTCCCACTGCTTTCATAGAGGAGCTTTTGGAAAACTGACCTGCCTTAACCTTTCAGTCACTCCTAACAATCTGTAATAGCTTCCTTCCCCACCATTGCACCGAAATACGTTCTCTCATGTCACCAATGATCAATTTACTGCTCTTGGTTTTGCTGTTCAGCAACCAATTCAAAGCATTGCTGCTGCTGACCACTTCTTTCTCTCCGGACACTTTCTCCTTCAATGCCTCTTTATTACCCAAGCTCTGCTTCAGAAACACTTCTATCCAAATACCTCTAACAACCTACAAGGAAGGAAGCATTCCTTTTTGATCCATTATACTTTCCCCATCTCTAACCAAATGTTTCTTTAAACACTCTACAAACCTAGTTAACAAGCTCCCAAGCCAAATGGGTCTTGCCATTAGCTCAACATTCTTCAGTATACAGAAGCACAACTCATCTGATACCATGGCTTCTCAGTTTCTTGATTTGTTAAACTCAAAAAAACCTTCATTTTTCATGGGCCCTCCTTCCTGGTGGCACAACAGGTTGAAGAACAGCACTTTGAAGCCACCACAGCCACTGTAGCACAGGTTTGATTCCCAGCCAGGGAGATGACCCACATGGCACAGCAGACCTCTCCTGTCTTGCCCTCTGCTCCCCTCAGCAGTGTATTTCAGTGGAACTGCCTGTTTGGCTCCCCACTCTGTCTCTGGATCCTCTCGCCCTCTGTACCTCTGGTGAGTACCCCAGTTCCGTATGCATAAATAAATCTTTAAAAAATCGTAATTCTTCTTTAATCAGTCATTCACCATGCCAATATCTCACCTAAATCTGATAGTCACTAGTCACATATGTATATTTAAATAGTAAGTTTCTTAGTCATACTAGTCACATTTCAAGTGCTCAGTAGTATATCTATAAATTATTTGGGGCTTTTGTATTGTTTAATTAAGTTGCTGTGAATAATAACAGCTGTATTTCTTCAATCCAATCCTTATGTCAATAAGAATATGGGTACCTTTTATTTGCTAAACAGTCTATACCATTATGTACTATAGTGTATCAATTCCCCTGTGAAGAATATATTTAAGTTTTCCTATTCCAATAACACATCAATAATCAGCCCTATATATGTCTCCTAGCAATTCTTTTGCAAGAAAATGTCAAGCAGATACTCTGAAAACTATGGAGTTCTGTTTTTTTTTGTTTTTTTTTTTAAGATTTATTTATTTATTCATACAGAACTGGGGTACAGGCCAGAGGCTCAGGGGCGGTGAGAGGCTTCACCAGAGACAGAGTGGGGAGCAGAACAGGCAGATCGACGAAGTACACTGCTGAGGGGAGCAGCGGGCGGGTCAGGAGAGGTCTGGCTCGCCATGTGGTCTCCTCCGGGGCAGGCGGCAGGCGGGAATTGAACTCATGCGGAAGTGGCTTCAGATTCTCAGTGCTGTGCTTTAACCCGCTGCGCCACCAGGGAGGGCCTGGAGTTCTGTTTTTATGTAAAGATGGATATACCTTCAATTCACTAAAACTGTTAAAATGCTCTTCTAAGTAGTTACTAATTTACATCCCAACCAGCATTGTATGAGAGCTCCTATATTCTTATCCTATATATAACCAGCCAACACAAGTTATAATCAGTCTTGATATATCCTTGTCAATCTGACGAAAACATAATCTTACAGGAGTTTTTCTTAACATTCTCTACCATCACTGAGAATAAGAATATATTCACATTTATTGCCTTTCTCACTTCCTTTTTTATCAACTGAGTACATATTTTTTCCACATCATCTTTTTGGGCATTATTTTGTCTTTTTTACTGATTTGTACACAAGCACATTCTTAGGTGTTCTTTTTGTCTTTACTGATTTGGAGGAATTCTTTACATTTTCTTGATATTAATCCTTTGTAAATTGTATGCATTGTAAATGCTTCTTTTTCTCTCCATGGATTTTTCTTTTAGACTGTGGTATTTTTTCATTTATAGTTGTGCTTCCATATCCTTCTGGGTCTTGATATCCCAAAAACATTCTCTACTGTTATAAGCAAGAATTTTCACTTATATTTCTAATGCCTTTTGAATTTATTTTTGTATTTAGCATGAGGTAGGGAATAAGTTCATTTTTTCTATCTGGAAAGCCAATTGACCTAGATATATTTATTTAATGAGATTATCTGATTTGTATTACAAATATATATAAAATTCTCATAGATGTGTGGGTTTATTTCTGAGCTTTCTCTTCTGCGCCAGTAACCTCTCCCTTTCTCCTTGTATACTAATATAGTATTGTTTCAATTAACAATGTTGCATTCATAAAAAAAGTCTACATTTGGAATGGCAAAGAAGCTGCCCTTTTTTGTTCAAAATTTTCTGCCCCTTTACCTTTTAAAGTGGCTTTTAGAATCACTTTGTCAGGTTCTTTAATAAGCCAACAGTAGCTCTGATTGGAATCATGAGTGGTTATACATTAATTTAGGGGAAATAGACTTACACATGTTATTAAATCTAATGGGACATTTTTTATATCCATGCTTTCCTTTCATCTTTCAGATATTTCATAGCTTTTCTCCATCAAAGGAATGCATTTACCTTGTAAAATATTTTACAAGTTAACTTAGAGTTCTTGTTACTATTAACAAGTAGAATTCTTTTTTATACATCTTTTTTAATTGATTGTGGTCATATAGAACAACACTACATGTTTTCTTCATATTGATATTTCTTCATATTCTCCCCTTCTAATGTTTCTTCTTTGAATTTTTTTGTTTCTTATTCTGTATTACATGTTTGCCAGGATCTCTATTACAGTTACAGAAACATCACCTACAAATACTAATTTTGATTCTTCATTCTAAGCATAATATATATATAAATCTTGTACCTTTGCTTGATTTACAGCATTCACTAGGAATTCCAGCATATAATATCTAACAAAGCAGCAAAGGCAGGCACCTTTGTCATGGTGCTGATTCTAAAGACAATGTTTTTACAGTTTCATTGTTAAGTATATTGTAACATTTTAGTAAATGTTCCTTATTAGTCTAAAAACATTCTCTTCTATTCCTAGCTTGCTTATAGCCTAGAATGCATGTTTCACTTTATTTAAGATTTCCTCACAATTCTTTAGATGGCCATATAGTTTTCCTCTTTTAATCTGTTGATACAGACCATTACTTTAACTAAATTTTAAATTATCAATCTAATATTCCCATACTGGACATAATACCTATGTTTATGTATTATTGGGTTGTTTGTTGTATTTTATTCATGATTGTGACATCTACACAAGTAAAGGACTCTGGCCTAAAATTTTCCTTTGTTATTTTCTTCTACTTTCTTTATCATTATTCTATTCTTTCAAGTTTTTTAAATCGAATGTTTAGTTCATTAATTTTCAATTTTTGTTTTATAATAGGCATACAAGATTATAAATCATAGATTGTCTCAGATGCAGTTTTGACATATGGTTCTTTCATTACCATTCAGGTTTAAATATTTCATTATTTCCATTATGATTTCTACTTTCACCAATGAAATATTTAAAAGTATGTGTGGAGAGATATATTGCAACTGTTTTTGCTATGGGCTTTTAATTTATTCTAATTCTGTTAAAGTATGGTTATCTATGGTTAGCTAATGTTTACTTCTTGGTGTTCTCTTTTTCCATAACAACTTAAATTATTTTTTAGCTTATTAAGTCTGACATTATTGCAATCTCCTAGCTTTCTTTTGGTTAACATATTCCTATAGTACCTTTTGTCATCACTTTCATTTATATTTAATATTTAATACTGAAATATTTTAAAAATTTAGGAAATACAGCACTAAAGTTCACCAATGTATCAATCACAGATATAAAACAGATGTCTACATCTTGTCCAAATGTTCAAGGGAGACATTTTCAGTATCAAATTCAAAGAAGTGATGTTTACAAAGAAGTTATTGGATTTAAAAAGCAGGAATCAATAGATTTATTTTTCATAATGAAATGACAACAGAAATTATACCTAATACTACTCCAAGGGGATGTTCAGTAAAACTCCCTTATATCACTGTGCAGCTGCCAGAGCTACTGTGTAGCTCTTTAGTTCTATTAATAATTGCATCATTATGTTCCATCACTTGTAAATATTTTTGTAAGTGTTATTCCTTCCTGCTGTATTAGGTCATTAATCACAATGTAATGTCCATCTCTATTTCTTATTAACTTTTAAATTAGAAATACTTTTGTTTCATATAGTTAGAGTAGTTTCTAATTTTTTGGTTGCCTTTTACTTGTAGTTTTTGTCTTCTAGACAATATAAAGAGCAGGAGGTTGGACTTTGTTTTGAAATTCACATAAGCACTCTATTCCTTTTAATTGATGGATATAATTCATTCGCTTTTAAAGAAATTATTGAAACAAAACTGTTTGCTGCCATTTATTTTCTTAGCATGTCTCTGATGTTCTTTTGATGTCTTTCATCTTTTTTTATGTTTTATTTTGGTAACATTTTCACTGTCTTATGTGTTGCTTCTAATGATTTTTGTTTAGAGTATACTGAGATTAGTGAATGATGGAATTATTTTCTTTGCCTTCTGTCTATGGAGCTTTACCCTGGGGCACTTGTTTCTATTGTTAAAGTGCAGTTACTTAAAACTCTACTTAATGTGGTTGCTATCTCAACTTACGTAAGTAGAGGTAAGTCAGATATTCCCCATATCAAAACCTTAGGCTGCAAATAACAGCCTCTTGTATAAGGAGACACAGATGATTATTCTGTTCTTACCAGTCAATGCTGGCTTCACTGTTCTCTCTTGGGAACCATAGGCTCAAGCTAATAGTCACTACCCACACTCTTAATTGTGTATTCTCCAGTGGTACAACCTATTCTGCAGTGGTCTCTATGTACCCTCTTCTCTAGTATAGTCCCAGGTTTTATAGTCCAACATGGGCATATGTACTCCTGAGTTAACAACAGCAGAGAAGCTCCATACAACAGCTACCTTCACAGTTCCCACAAATTGGACAGCGCCAGCATTGCTCCAAACTCAGTTAATCACATTTTTTCCTACCCCTTTGAGTCATGCTACCACTCTGATCATGAAATAACCATCCATTCATCATTTAGAGGTCAGAGTGTAGGTGTAATTGGTTGTAAATATGTGGAGATAAACCTGGTATCTTCATTTGCCATCTTGCTGGTCTCCTCGAGGAAGATCACTCTTTTTTTTTCCCCCCTTTAAATAATATACATTGTGATAAACCTGTGTTCGCTCAATAAAAAATAAAACAGCCCCTACCCATTTTTTTTTGAGGTCTTTTTTTTTTTATTACAAAGTTTATTTTTACATCATTTTGCACATTTTTTTTCCATCTCGACTGTAATCCCCGCGGGTTTCCCATCACCAAATCACCCCTGTGCCACCACCATAGTCCCGTGCATTTCCCTCCCTTCCCCCCTCCCCCCGTTTTTGATCCCATTCCCCACTCCGCCCCCACAGAATGTCTCTGGTATATGGTTGTTCATTATTTTTGTTATTTTCTCGCCTGGTCCATTATACTCCTGCTATGAGTGAAACCATCCGGTATTTTTCTTTCTCTTTCTGGCTTATCTCACTAAGCATGATCTTTTCCAGCTCCATCCAACTTGCTGCAAAAGACATGTGTTTCTCTTTTTTGGTTGCTGAGTAATATTCCATTGTATATATGTACCACATCTTTCTAATCCAGTCATCTACTTTTGGGCATTTGGGCTGCTTCCATGTTTTTCCAATTGTAAATAAAGCAGCAATAAACATGGGGGTACAAGTATCTTTTTCAATCAGTGTTTTTGTGTCTTTTGGATAGATACCTAGGAGTGGGATTGCTGGGTCGTAGGGAAGCTCCATGTTTAGCAGTTTGAGGAACCTCCAAACAGTTTTCCATAGTGGTTGTACTAGTTTGCATTCCCACCAGCAATGCAGGAGAGTTCCTTTTTCTCCACATCCTCACCAACAATTGTTGTTGCTAGTTGTTCTAAGATGTGCCATTCTCTCTGGGGTGAGGTGGTATCTCATTGTGGTTTTAATTTGCATCTCCCTTATTATAAGTGATGTTGAACATTTTTTCATATGTTTGTTGGCCATCTGCATTTCCTCTTTGGAGAAGTGTCTTTTTAGCTCTTCTGCCCATTTTTTGATGGGGTTGTTTACTTTATTTTTGTTGAGTTTCATCAGTTCTCCGTATATTTTTGTGATCAGTACTTTATCGCTACTCTTGTGTGAGAAAATGTTTTCCCAATTAGTGATCTTTCTGTTGGAAGATCACTCTTAACCCCCAAAATCATACCTTATTGAATCTGTTATAAGAAATCTCCTTGATTATAAGATATATACCATAGGTGTCATATATAAAAATAATAATAATAATGACATATAAGCCACAAAATAAAGCACTAGAAAAAGAAGTCAATGCTAAAACTATTAATAATCTGTCATGGTACGTTGCTGATCTCTCTTTAATAGACTAAAAGAACAAGAGAGCAAATGACACAGTCCTTAGTCAATCAGTCAACTCTGATGGTCAGCACAAGAGGCATAATACTGTTTCACTTGGTGACTAAAAAAGTTAAGACAAATAAATTAACAGTTTTTGAAAATTTATAACATAACATACTGAAAAGTAACTACAAAACTTAAAAAGCTTCCGAAAACCAAATCAGTTTTGGGTCTCCCTAGTGGTGCAGGGTTAAAGTCTCACACTATGAAGCATCCGCTGCTCCCCTCAGTAGTGTATTTCATTTAATCAACTCGTTCTGTTCCCCACTTTGTCTCTGGTGAACCCCCTCAACCTCCATACCTCTGGCCTACAACCTAGTTCTTGTGTTCATAAATAAATAAAATAAATCTTTAAAAAACTTACAATATATTTAGCATTAAAATTTTGCTTAACATAATTAACCCAAGACTTAAAATTCCTAAGATCCTTTAGAATTCTTCAGAATCTGAGATTCATCTTTATCAACAGCAATTATTAATTATAACAATAACAACCAGTAATTAAAGAAATTACTAGTTGCAAAGGAACACTGTTGGAGGAATATAAATTGTGCAGTATTTCTGCACAATATGGAAGTTCCTCAAAAAATAAAGCCAGATCTTTTAAAGGATCCAACAATTCCACTTCTAAGTATCTACCCAGACACTATACAACTTTAATTCAGGAAAATATATGCACCCCTATGTTCACTATGTTTCTATTAGCAATAGTCAAGACAAGGAAATTACCTAAATGCCCATCAACAGATGACTGGATAGGGAGATGTGGTTATATACACAATGGAATACTACTTAGCTATTTAAAATAAATAAATAAATAAAACCTTGCCATGGATGAAACGAGAAAATTATGCTAAGTGAAACAAATCAGAAGGAGAATGATAAATACCTGATGATTTCACTCATATGTGGAATACAAGGAAACAAAGCACAGAAACAGACAGAGCCAAATAATAATAATTTAAAAAAAAACCCTCGGATTCTGATTGCAGGTCTGAGGTTAAGTAGGGAAGGTGAGGGAGCAAAGGATGGGTGGAGCACAAAAGACTGTTGAGAGGGTTTCTGATCACTTTAGCTTTAGCATGACATGAAAAGCTATGAACTTGATTCCTAAAACATATCCAGTAGTGTAAACCAATATTGTCTCAATTAAAAAAGGAAATAGCCACTAAACCCAGAAATATTTTTTGAATTAAAAATTTAGAGACAATTATTTTTTAAATTACAAATGACCTTCCCCACAAACAGAAAAATTAGCATGTTAAGATATAATATATTGTGTGTTTCATTTTTTGTGAACTACTAAACTCAGAAGCTATGAATCATATTTACTCAGCATTTTTATCCTATAGATTAAAAAAAGGGGGGGGTGTGAGAGATGGAAGATATATGACCAAAGTTAATGTTAAACGGTTTATAGGCATTTTCAAATAGCTTATATTTAGTAAAATGCACTGTATCTTGGGCTTCTCAGTAACTTTCATTTCCTCTGACAGCATTTGTAAATTTGTTTTGCAGCTTTGCTGTTTTACTCTATACATGTTGATTCCCCAAATGTTTGACCTTCTGCTATTATGAGCTTAAAAAGACAGCTACTTCACAGAACTGAATGCTAGGGCACTAGTGTATACTTTTGGTTCAATGAACTGTCAATAACTTACATTCTCATAAGAGCATACTTATTATAAATGAATGTGTAGAAGTGCAGTCATTTTCACTCATCTCTCTCTCCTTATACTGAACAGGTATATTACATATATTTGCTCTTTATACACTATTTAATATATACTATATAAATAACTACAAAGTTCTTGAAAGTTATTATATTTTTACACTATTTTTTTTAAAGGACACACAGTAGCATCAATTTATTTCATTGTGATCAAAGCCCCTTTATAAAGGGCTCACTCTGCAAACTGCTCACTTTATATAGGGCTCACTTTATACAGGGCTCACGCTACAAACTGCTCATATTTGGTATATGACCCTATGCTGTTTGCCACAAGGAAATGGATATTTGAATGTTTACACAGATTCTAAAGCAATCACTCAATATCAATATTATTTGCAAGATTTTTTGTCTACTAACCTAAGTACATAAATTCTTTATAAAAGAACATTTCTGAAATATGAACAAACTGTGTCCTAAGATATTAAACATAAATTTTCCTTATAACTGCAAAAAAAACTATGCATCCCAAAAACTGCAGATTTTTCTGTATATTAATTAATTTGATATTCATAATTCTATGAGTAAATGTCATGAGGCTCATTCTAGAAAAAAAGAAAAAGAGACGCAAAGCTGAACACATTTACCTGAAGTCACAAACTATTAAATGGTAGAATTGAGATTCAAATCCCACATCTTATATTCTGTTTTTACTTCTATCCCAAAATGCCCTTAATGTTGCCATTTTTCCACGTTGTAGTTATTAGCTGGGAATGTCAATATTGCTTTTGGCTAATATATGCAGGGGGAGGGGAGGAGAGTCATCTCCCGGTAAGCAACCAACATTTTACTTTTCCATCAAGGCAAGTGCACCATCTAGTGGTGCATACTTTGCCACCAACATCTATTACCCCCTTAAAAGAAAGATGAGAAATAAATGTTTACTTCTGCTTTCCCCCAGTGGATTTACACTCCTTTGAACCAAGGTAAATTGTCTATATTAATAATCTTTCTACTCAAGAAGAATAGAGCCTGGTAACACTAAGGACTAACTTGGTTTTTAAAAGAGAGACCCACATTCAATGCCAGATTCATCACTTACTGTGAGACTTCATAAGTTACTAAAGCAATTTCAGTCTTAGTTCCTTCATCTATAAAATGAATATTTACCTCACATGTTTATCATGAGAATGCATGTGAAAATCATTTGGCACAGTTTCTAATCCAAAAAGGTTCCTCAACAACTGCTGTTTCCTTTCCCCATTCGTTTATGTAGCCTAAAACCACATGGTTGTTTTCCTTTGTCAGAAAACACATCGTACCACTAGCTAATGTTTGTGTTAAGATTTTCCATGGCTGTTTTGTATGTAAATTATTGTAAAGTCAAATTCCCTAACATTTATTATTTTTATAAAATATTATTAACAATAGCTATCTTTTAAATATCTACGTAAGTACTAGACACTTAAAGCAGTGGATAGAAACTCACTATTGAGTAGGGAAAACAGATAAGTTAACATGTTGTGCCACGTAATATGTATGTTCAGAGCTGAAGTGACAAATACTGTGAAAAGGTAGATGAGGGGAGAGGAAAGGATCTAAACAGCTGAAAGGATGTGGATTAGGAATGCTTTACAGGAGAATCAACACTTGCAAATTCTCTTAAAAGATGAGCTTGCCGGATAAAACATTCTTGACATAAGAAAAACTTGTCAGGAAAAATGAGAAAACACAAAGTGAGAGAACACAACAATGTACACAGTGTGTCTGGAACACAGGATGGATGAAACAATAATGTTATTCTCAGGGAGGTTAAATTTAACCAATAGCACAGAGTCAGTAAGGGATGAGTGAGATTCAGCTCCAGGTCTCTGATTCTTTCTGCTCTACCAAAGATCCCAAACTAGGCTGTACAATACAATTACCTAGAGAATATCTTTAAAAGTAAAGGTTCCAAACTCCATTCTAAAATATTATGTCTAAAGAGTGGGATGTGGAAACCTACATTGCAAACAAACTCTCTAGACATTTCAGAAATAGGAAGCTTAGGCAGTCCAGCTTTTCAAAACCACAATTTCTTAACATATACCACCACCATCACTACTACCACTACTACTTAATTGTTTACATCTATGTGCCAAATTGTTTAATCCTCACAAAGTTTGGCAAGTATATTATACCCCCCACTCTAAAAAAGAGAAAACTCTGACTTAGTAATTGTACACATAACTTCCCTCTTTCAGCCAGCAAAGAAAAGGGCAAAATAAAATTTAAACATGGGCACATCTGGTTCTTCTCTGTCAAGCTGTTTAGTAGGCAGAATTCTAAAAATAACCCTAAATAGCGCTTGCCCTGTAAAATCTATTCCCCTTTGGGCATGGTGGATATGGGTGGCAACTGAATAGGAGGAGATATTATAACATGAGTTATCACTAAAATAATAACTTAAAAAAAAAAGCAAAAGAGATTATCTGGTGGGCCTGACCTATCCAATCACTGCCTTTTAAAGGCAGTATTTTCTGCAGCTGGTAGCAGAATGGAAAGTAAGAGAGATTCAAAGCACTAGCTGGACTTGAATGTGCAGTAATGGCCTGATGACAGGTGTCATGGCATCCTTATGTACACCCTCCAGTGTTGAGGGCATACCCCTGCTAACACGGAGCAGGAAAACAAAGGTCTTAGTCCTACAATCACCAGGAATTGAATTCTGCCAACAATCTGAAGCAGATTCTTTCTCTGAGCCTCAAGAGCCCAGCATGGCTGACACCTTGATTTCAGTCTGTGAGACTGTCAGCCGAGAACCTTTGTGAAATATCTGAGCTACAGAACTTAAGTTTAAAAATTAAGTAGGGTTTCTTAATTGTAAAATATACATACTTTTTTTTTATCATTTAAACATGCTTAAGTATTCAGTGAATTAAGGGCATTCACCATTGATGTGCCACCATCACCACTGCCCAAACTGAATCTCTTTACCAATTAAACACTAAATGCTCCATTCTCTTCCACCCAACCCCTAGAAGTCATTATTCTACTCTGTCTCATGAGTTTCTCTATTCTAGGTATTTCAGATGAAAACCATACAGTGTTTGTGTTTTCATGACTGGTTTATTTCACTTAGCACAACACCCTCAAGGTTTATCCATGTTGTAGCATGTGTCAGAAATTTCCTTCCTTTTTGAGACTAAATAATATTCCATTGTATGTATATACCACATTTTGTTTATATATTCATCCATGAAATGGCCACTGCATTTACCTCTTAGCAATGTTGCTATATATAATATATTATCTGTTTACAATATATCTGTATTTTCAATTAAATTCACAAATAATTGCTTTCAATTCTTTTGTGTAAATGTAAATGAGTCAACTCATCATCTTCAAACTTGGGTAACAGGAAATAATAAAGCATTTTCCATCCTATTTGATCTGTACCACTGGGCACTAGGTAATAGGAGAAGTGTCTCCTTATAAAATTATTTCTGATAAAAATTAGAACAAAATGTTAAAATATCACTATTTTGTAATTCCCAAGTGAGTTAATTGGAATAGGTACTGAGCATCAATAGTTGCTAATATCAATATATTAAAAACTATACATTATATACTTTTGATAAAAGAACATGCCATTACTCAGTTTCTTGCCAAAGAGATCAAACCTGAGTCTCTGGATCCAGCTTTCATAAAGCAAAAAAAAAAAAAAAAATGGGTGGAGGAACAAGCTGAATTATGCCAGCATGCACTGATATTAGCAACTATTAATGCTCAGTATCTATAACAATTAACTCATTTGGGAATTAGAAAATAGTGATATTCAAACATTTTGTTCTAATTTTTATCAAACATTTTGTTCTAATTTTTATCAGAAATAATTTTTTAAAGATTTATTTATGCATACAGAACTGGGGTACAGGCCAGAGGTATGGGGGGGGGGGCAAGAGGATTCACCAGAGACAGGGTGGGGAGCAGAACAGGCAGATGGACTGAAATACACTGCTGGAGGAGCAGCAGAAGAGTCAGAAGAGGTCTGCCATGCCATGTGGGTAAGCCCCCGGCCGGGGATCAAATTCATAATGCAGTGACTCCAAGCAACTTTATAGTGCTGTGCTTTAACCTGTTGCACCACCAAGGAGGGCCCAATTTTTATTCAGAAATAATTTTACAAGGAGACACTTTTCTCCTATTACACTATGAAAAATTTCTACAGGTCAAAGGATTTGAATTCTTTAATAGATAAGCTGCAAACAAAAGATAGCAAGATTTTAACAGTGGGCAAAATAAAAGTATAGAATAGTACATAGAACATATATATCTATATAGAATAGAATAGTTGCTACTTTTAGGAGACCAGAAGGGATAAATAATCGAATGGGGCACATAAAAAGACTTCCGGGGTAAATGGCAAACATCTATTTTATAATATAAATAATAGTCAGAAGGACTACTAATTAATGAAACTATTTTTTAAAAGAGTGTGTACAATGGAACAATTGAGTTAGTGGCCCAAATGCAGATTGAATCCAACTGAAGAGTTCTATCTATTAACACAGTTCTGTCCAAGTCTCTCTCACTGAGTCTATCTCTCAAGCCAACAAAACAGTATCAGGTTGAATTGTGACTGAGATCAATAGCAAGCTCTAACAAAAGGAATAAAATCAAGAAGACAAAGAATCACCAAAGGAGAAGAAAAAAGTACAATACACAATAAGATGAATTTTTAAAAATCTTTATAGTATCACATACACACCATCTGATTGAAACAGGTCTATCTTATTTTCATCCTGCAAATTTACCATCTTATTTCTATCTTAGTCCCAGAATTGTTCTAAAATAATTTTATTTCTCCATTCTTTCACATTTTTACCAATAAGTTACTGCCAATAAGGAAGTAATATGTTTACCAAATGCAGTTATATCTTCAAAAGTAAAGATGCAGAAAAAAAGATGGCCGAAAACAACAGGAATTTGAAGAAGTCCACCAGAAGCTAAATTACCTACCTATGACAGAGGTAGCCCCTTCTCTAGATACAATGGACAACTAGAAACTATACCCCTAGTCATGCCTTCTATCTTTCCTTTAGTTATGTGGACAGTGGTGGAATCTAAAAAGCAATTGAAAGTGTCACGAAGCTAAAGGCCTGCATTGTCCAACAAGGTAGCTACCAGCTACACATGGCTACTAGGAATATGAGGTGCAGTTAGTCTGAACTAAGATGTACCCTAAAAGTAAAAGATACACTGAATTTTGAAGACTTAGCATGGAAAAAGGGTAACAGTGTTAGCTCAGTCAAAGGTAAATAAAAATTAATTTCCCCAAAGAGCTCATTAATAATTTTAAATTGATCACATGATGAAATAATAATGTTGTATACATACTATCCTAAACACATTATATGCTTAAAATTATGCTAAATGTTTAATTATAGATGTGGCTGCATTTATTTCTACTGGAACGAAGCAGCTAACATGAGGGTTTTTTCCAGAGTGTTTTCTATTGTCTGTTCTATCACCAATACCACAACTCATTTAATTTCCAGCCCTGTTCCTATCTGTAAAAATAGAGATTAAGGCCCTCCCTGGTGGCGCAGCGGGTTAAAGCACAGCACTGAGAATCTGAAGCCACTTCCGCATGAGTTCGATTCCCGCCTGCCGCCTGCCCGGGAGGAGACCACATGGCGAGCCAGACCTCTCCTGACCCGCCGGCTGCTTCTCTCAGCAGTGTACTTCGTCGATCTGCCTGTTCTGCTCCCCACGCTGTCTCTGGTGAAGCCTCTCACCGCCCCTGAGCCTCTGGCCTGTACCCCAGTTCTGTATGAATAAATAAATAAATCTTAAAAAAAAATTAAAAAAAAAAAATAGACATTAAAAAAAAAAAAAAGGCAGTATCTACAGTAGGTCATGAGTAATAACATTAAATCTGGGTAAAAGTACTGATTCTAGTCCTGGTTCTGACACTAACAATGACTTTGAAGAAATCTGTTTTTCTCTGAGCTCAACGGCTTAGCTCAACAAATAAATATGGAGGCTCAACTAAATTTGGATTTCCATAATTCCATCAAAATATAATTTTTTTCTTGCTTTCAAATTTGTTTTTAATAAAAATGAATAAATACTCACTCTGAGTCTAACACATCCTCTGCGAGAGCCTCTCATCATTTTGTCCTTGGACTAAAAGAAAAACAAAAACATTCAATGAATAAAAGATTAATAGACTGCAACAGATGATTAATTTTAGAATCACCTAGAGATAAAGAGACAAAATTTATAGTTCTATTTCTCCCTTTCCCCATTCTCCTCACACATCCAATCATTTAAGGATGGGAATTAGCAGGTACAAATGAAAATGCTTTATAGATTATTGAAATAAACCTACTCATAGCACTTTATGTGTACCTTTAATATGACATACATTATACTATAATTTCCATTCTTCCTCTATGCTCCTTAACTCTAACCCAGTGTGTTTCACATTTTAGTAAATTTGAGAATCTCCTGGAAGACTAGAGTCACTTAAGATAAGAATCAATATTAGATGATTCTGAAACAGGTAGACAGAAGACAACATTTTGAGAATACAATGATTTACTTTCATCTCTTTGCAAGTGTTGAGCACGAACATAATTAAGTTTAAATGTAAATCAAGCAAAGTAAAAACGAACATGTTAATCCTCAACCCTCTGGTGCTTTTAAAAAATAAGATTATAGTAACTATAATCTTATTGGTACCATTTCTCAGTCTAAAATTCAAATTTGGTTTAAAAATCACAGATCAAGACAGACAATTAAGATCTAAAGGCTTATTAGGAAAAGTCCCAGCTTCAGCCTTTGACTCAAAAATACTTCCCAAAAGAAACCAGAGAATACCAGTCATTATCAAAAGATCACCATCAAATTTTCTAGTTCTACCCTTTTGAATGGAACCAATTCACAGATGTGATAGTAACACTATGAGGTGCCATGCTATTAACTAGAAAACACTGAAAGAGGTAAATGAAAATAAAGAAATCTGACTAGGAACAGACAAACCCAGAATATAGAACATTCCACCAAATAACTAATCTAGTTAATCTTCAAAATGTAAAAAAAAAGGCTAAATAACTAACTAGCATGTAAACAGCTATAATACAGAGAAAATAAAGTACATGAATACAGGCACAAACTGCTGTGAACTACAGAAGGCTCGCTACCACAGAAAAAGATCAGGGAAGACAATACGGAAGCAATCAAGGTTCTTTCCCTCATTCTCTTTTTATTTTTAAAGAACTTTTTTATCATAGTAGGGTAAACCCATATGTATCACATACCTCTTCATATACCAAAATCTATTTTTTTAGAAGTTACCATTTCAAAAGATGGGAGACCACTGAGAATGAGAATGGTTATCCCAGGTTTTCAATTAAAAAAAAAAAAGGCAATTACAAGCAAAAATATTCTCAGAATTATGCATTTACCCTAATTCATTTTAGCATTCGGAATACCTCATGGATGATGAGGTAGTTTCTAGTTTCCAATTGAAAGCCTCAAAGCTTTTAGGTAAAACCTTCATCTCTTCATTTTCTATACAACAAACAAATTTCAAGTTTACCTGCATTTCTTGCCAGAGGAGAAAAAAATGCTAATATGTCTCTTATAGGCCTATTCTTGTCTAGGTTCAATTATATTTTTAGAATTTCCAGACTCTAGAGGACATGGTGATCACAGGGAGGAGGTCATATTTGTCAGCAAAATACAGACATGTCTTCTACTTAGTAGGAATATGTCTTACAGTGCTTCCAGAAACAGTAAGGAGCTTGAAAACAATCCTTTAATCAGTGAAGTAAGGAGATTAACCACAGCCCACAAGACTAAAAACCACCATTTAGGTTTCTAAGTGGTTTCTCCCTCCCCCAGCATTAGTCTTATCTCAACAAACAGGATGGTTTCACTTTAACCATCCTGTAAATTGTACTGCTTCTGCATCAAAAGAAAGGCGGTCTAGACCAGATTCTGAAAATGACATCTTCTTCTACCTTAAATTCAGGTTGTGGTGAGCTTACAGTATATGGAGCAGAGCTTGAAAATCTCCCTTACCCAGGCATCTGACTTAGACAATGTTACACCTTTTTCCTAAACATTATGAATGGCAGGAGGTACACATACACACACAAATCTGTTTTAGTAACAATACATATTCTGTGCAAAAAAAAAAAAAAAGCAACAAAACAAAAACATTTTTTCCTTCTTCATGCTTACCTAATTCCTCTATAGACTTTTTCCTGATTCAACTCCCATGGCCAGAAATAATTTGTTACACTCCCTACCATACTAGTTATTATGCCGTATTAAAGTTGCCTGTCTATACTCCTTGGTAAACAGTAGGCTCAATTATCTTTGTATTACTGTTATTCCCATCCTCTTTCAGAACTCAATGTCTTGGAGCTGGACATTATTAAATAAATGAGTGCTGAAGAAATAGCTGCAGCCTCTTCTCCCAGGTACCCCTCATTCAACAAACATAACCAACTCAAAATACACCCATTCATTTTCAATTACAACAATGCCAAGTGAAATGGGAAACTCCTCTCCCACTTCTAGAAACTTTTTGTGCTTTTAAACAAAATTTCATAATTGTATTAAAATACCATCATAAAATATTTAAAAGAGGAATAATAGTCTATAATAACAGTACATAAGCACTAAATCAAATGAAACTTAGTATCAAAAGAACTACTCAATTATATCCTAATTATCACTATTTACCTCCACCAAGACTATTTGCTTTTAAAGATTAGCTCAGTATATTCCTAGCATATACTAAGAACTGAAAAGCATATCATATTAACAAATTAACTCACAGAATCTACCTTGGTGCTATAATATAGAACCACTGGTAAAAACCCATTAGATTGGAAATATAACTGGTTTTATTCTGCTCCACAAAGCAAATGAATCTGGAAAATTTTGCACAAACCTATTCACAATTCTCAAGGGAAGATAAGCTTGCATTTAAACTAATTCTACTATCCTTTTATAAAACAAAGAATGCTTCCCCAAGCCTGTTATACAAAGACACTTATTTTATTTGAATGTTAGTTTTAACTTGGGGTAAAGAACTATAGATTTGTAGTCTGATCTAGTGGTCTTTTACAATGTAAAGTGTCAGGTCTTTAACTATTTTTTTTTATACATACAGAACTGGGGTACAGGCTAGAGGTGCAGGGGCGGTGAGAGGACCCACCAGAGACAGAGTGGGGAGCAGAACATGCAGACTGATGAAGTACACTGCTGAGGGGAGCAGCAGGCGGGTCAGGGGAGGTCTGCCACACTATGTGGTCGCCTCTGGGGCAGGCGGGGATAGAACTCATGCTGGAGTGGCTTTAGCTTCTCAGTGCTGTGCTTTAACCAGCTGCACCACCAGGGAGGGCCCCTTTTTTTTTTTTAAGAGGAAAAGTTTATCTTCAAATTAGAATTTCAGGTCAACATTTCATGAAAAGGTTCACTTTCATAGGACTTAAAGACAGTTATGACAACTTCGGGTTTTGTAGCTTTCTAGCATTAAGTATAAAAGAGTAGCCCATATTCTGTAAATTACTTATAGTAACAAGCTAGTAATAAATGCAGATTTCCTTTCTTTGCTTCTCAAATATTTCCAAATAATAAATAATAATGCTGTTCTCTCTCTAACACACACACACACACACACATACATTACTGAAGAAATGATGGAGTCATGTTAAACTCCAAATCGTCTATGCTATTAAACCAAATTGTGACATAATACTCTATTATTGTCATTAAAAGTCATTGTCTATCAAAAATTGTCTGAGATTGTTTTTCCTTATTTGGAAAAGAGTAAATAAAATCCTGAGAAACTGAACAACAACAAAAACACTACAAAAATTTAAAGACTGGAGAATTTGAACAACACAGAAGACAATCTAGTTAATAAGAACAATAATCAGCGTTAAGGAATTTAGGATTTTTAGTCCTATTTCTAATAACATCCTTCAGGTCCCAATTTAGAATGGAATTATGCTTCAAATTTTCTTGCTCAAGTTTGAAGTTTGGAACTCAACAAACTTTTGCAAAGAAACTGTTAAAAATGCTTCTTTCTCATGAAGATGCATAGAAACAGATGATAAACAAGAAAAACAGAGGACTCCCTGGAGGCTCAATGGGATAAAGCACAGCACTATGAAGCTATAACAGCCACTGCAGCATGAGTTCCATCCTCTCGGCCTGGGGAATGACCCACATGGTATGGCAGACCTCTCCTGACCCAGTAATTGCTACCCTCAGCAGTGTATTTAGTTCAATTGCCTGTTCTGCTCCCCACTCTGTCTCTGGTGAATCCTCTTACCACCCTCACCTCTGGACTACACCCGTTTTGTACATATAAATAAATAAATTTAAAAAAAAAAAGCTATAGAAGACTAAAAGAATAATGGAGTAAGAAAAAAAAACAGATGACAAATCTAAATGTAAA